>NC_057813.1:576752359-576837829 GCF_018294505.1 Triticum aestivum | reverse complement strand
TTTAGGTTTAGTTTAGTTTAGGTTAAGTTTAGGTTTAATTTAGTTAGTTTAGTTTAGGTTTAGTTTAGTTAGTTTAGTTTAGGTTTAGTTTAGTTTAGGTTAATTTTCTAGTTTATTTTGAACATGTTAAATTTGTTGTTATTTTTTTAGTTAAAACATTTATTCCCGCATCAATGTCAACGACGCCTATCCTGCATCCTCGTCGTCGACTCAACGGAGGAGGCATGCTTGATCAGAGGGGCCATGTCCGAGATTGGGCTCCGCCGGGCTGGTACTCGGAGGTTCTACCTTCCTGGGGGTGCAGCTTGGTGAGGAGCTAGCCCGTCGATGACCCGAACCTTGTTTTGCTTATTGAATGCAAGCTAATTTAGGGCGCCCGGGGACGAGGGGGTTAGGGGGTTCCTCGGTGTCGATGGTACCATAAATAGCAAGTATCATTAGTGGCAGATACATGTGGCCGTCAGCATTGAATACTACATCCACGCCCCACAAGTGACACAGGGGTCATGCGTCCCGCAGCAACAATTCTCGACATCGATGGCGGTCGAACACCATCGCGAATTTGTCTAGCAGGCTCTGAGATGACGATTAAAAGCTAAATGTTGAAACTTGAAACATCCAAACTGACTCAACTCGGTTTGGTTGTTTGAACTTTCAAAACTTGGCTTTAATCCTCATTGCAAAGGCTGCCAGACAAATTTTCCAAGGTGTTCGACCGTCATCGGCCACCAGAACTATTGTTGTGGGACGCCGGGTGCCGGTGTCACTTGTGGGACATGGATCTAGTGTTCAACGCCGAGCACCTCATGTATCTTGCACCGATGATACTTGCTATGTAGGGTTCTATCGACGCTGAGGAACCCCTAACCCGCTCGTCTTGTTGTAAATATTTAGTTAGGTTGACGGGAAAAACAATATTGCTATGATACTCATCTTTCGATTTAAATGTGCAGTTTTTTCATCGCTGCAAGGGTCTAGTGTTTGACGAGCTCCGCCCATGCGTTCGTGGGTTAGCACAAATGACATCTCCTCCCCCCCCCCCTTGATTTGCTCTGTTCCGGTCTTCTTGCCGATGAAACTTGCTAGCTATAGGTGTCTTCAATCATCACTATGCGTGACCACTATGTGTCTCCCGTTCAAAAGGGTTACACATATAAATATGCATGCATTTGCATATTTATAACCGTGATTCTTCCAAATTTTCCAACGTTATCCATGGATAGCCCGAGTATGTGTAGACTCGGTTCATTTTCCTATATGCTCTACTCCGGATCCGATGCAGAATTTCGTCAGTGCGTCCCTGTTGTTCTCCGGGTACACATCCTCTCTGCTTATTGCCGAGACGTGTATCAGGAGAACAGCGGGGAGGTGCTACCGAAATTTTGTGTCGGATCCGGAGCACAGCATGGGAAAACAAACCCAATCTACACATACTCGGGTGGGATTAGGACCTATCTTTACCTATTAGCATCTAGGTTGCATGGACGTAATAAAAGTGACAAACTCCATTAACTGATGAATATAAACATGCTGATTAATTTATATATATGTTTCTTATGTGTCCATTAGCTAGGCAACATAAGTGATCGTGCGTGGATGTACACAAGTCACACTAGTCAGAAAAACATGACCACTGAATGGTTAACAAAAACCAAGGAGTTTCTGAGAGCCGTTTGCAAATGGCCAGAGGACAATCTGGTTCCCCTGTTGTCGGGGGGATGAACCCCGGGAAGGCAACGGAACCGGATCCTTTTCAAAAACTACGGGGTCGGCGTCGCCCCTCAAGATGGCACACGCTTGGACGGATCGCTCGACCCGACCAGACCCTGTGACCCGGCCGAACTCTCCAACCCGGCCAGGCACCTCGACTCGGCCTCGACAACCAGTACAAGACAGCCGAACCCGACACAACCAAGGCTTCCCCAACAAGTCAGCTCCACCCATGGCATGCTCCGCAACCCAGCCATGGGTCAACTCCTGTCCCATCTAGGCCGTGCGATGGGACGAGTCTTCATACACCGATGACCAAGGCAATAGTGCCCCGCCCATGCCTCTGGTCAGCCGGAGCGTGGCAACAGTGCCCCTCACATACCCGTTGACCAGGCCCGACATGACAATAGTGCCCCCATCGTCACCGCTGACAACAGCAAGCGGCAATTTGACGGGGCGCCACTGTACCCGACTCTACTCGGCCACGCCATCACGATCGACAAGATGGTGCACAGTTCCCCTAGGCATGCAGGGCCCGCACCTAGGGGAACCTGGCGAACCACAGGCCCCCAGCGGGTCCCAGTCCGGGTCCTCAGACGCTGACGACCCGGACCCACGAGCTCATAACATTACCATTGTACCCCTGGGGGGTTGGTCTATAAAACCCCCGTGGAGCCCTTGCACACGCAGGCAGGTAAGTAAGGAAGCAGAATAGAGAAGCAGTAAACACATAGGAAACCAGGCACCAATTAGTAGAACGCACCAGGGAAGAGGGGGCAGCCTAAGCCCTGGCCGGCCTCCCTTCTTCCTCCAAACAGCTCCAGGAGCAACCTTGTACTGTTGCATATCAACCAAACTCGGTGGGACTAAGGGTATTATCTCTCCGAAGAGCCCCAAACATGGGTATGTCTTGCGTCCCACGCTCACTCATACCAACCCCGCCTCTGGAGCCCACCAGTGCCCTCGAGCCTCATCCTCTCTTTAGCCATCCCATGGCATCTGCTGTGCACCCACCACGACAGTTGGCGCCCACCATGGGGCAGCTCAAGGAGCTGGCCGGAAGCATGCTTCAGACGGGGCTCCTCTCCGACTCCGGCGAGCCCATCATGCTGGCGGATGACGTCGTCGATGCCCTCGCCGCCTCCTTTGCCGCGTTGCGCATCTCTAATGCGCCCGCAGCCGATGAGTACCCCAGTGAGGTATTGAGTTACATCGACTCTCCCCTCTCCCTCGGCGGTGGCATTTCTGCCCGGGCGATGGACGCCCACGTGGAGGTTTTCGTCACCGGCAACGACGCCTCCACTTCATCTCGCAAGACGAGGAAGCCCGCCGAGGCCAAGGCCGCAGCAGAGCGAGCCGCCTCGTCCAACCCACTGCGCTCCGTGATGCAGAGCCTCCGCATCCCCATCGGCACCGACTTCGACGCCGCCAATTTCGCTGAGTCCTGAGACCAGCTCGAGGAAAGGTGCCAGCAGATGCTGGACCTGACCGAGATGCTCGCCACCACACAGCGTCGCCTGGATTCCGCTCAGCTGGAGCACAATGCTGCCTACGAACTCGCGCCCGCCGCAGCCGAGCCAAGCCGGGTCGCTGACGTGTGAGCCCGGGAAGGAGTGATCGGCCGCTCCCTCGGCGCCGTCCAACCGTCTATGAGACCCCAGCGAAGAACATGCGAGCTGCCCAGGCGGCCGTGGTCGACCTGGACCAGCTCACGGGTGAAGAACTGAGGGAGCGCATCGGGCGGATGCGCGACCTCCTCAACGCGGCCAACACGTAGTAGGACCACCTCAACCATCTTGCTAAGCCGGCAGGATCCGGCTCCGCCCGCGTCAGTGGACCCGGTGAACTTCACCACACAGCGTCCTCGCCACCCGGCGAGGCGCACTCCGGCTGGGCCCGGACTCGGCACGACCCGGCCCCGACGGCCGGCAGCGGCCTGGATGACGGGCCCGACCTGGGGAACCAACGCGGACCCAGTTAGCCAGGCCGGCGTCCGGCTCCAACCGACCCGCCCCCCGCGGTTTGGTTGCGAGTCCACTCGGCCCGCGTGCCATCGACGACACCGATTCTCGCCATTGCCTCGACCAACTCGCTCACTCCCTGGAGGCAGAGGAAAGCGGTGCCATTGGGCCGGCGTGCTTCGGCCCGCGCATCCGGGAAGAGCCCTTCCCAAAGGGGTTCATGCTCCCCCGTGACACCCCCAAGTACAACGAAACTGTGAAGTCAGAGGACTTTCTAACCGACTACACCACCGCCATTGGCATCACCGGTCCCAATCGACTACTCGCCGTGCGTTACACACCGCTCATGCTCCAAGGGTCAGCCCACACCTGGTTGAAGAGCCTGCCAATGGGCAGCGTCAACACGTGGGTCGATTTTAAGCAGGCCTTCGTCCGCAACTTCACGGGGACCTACAAGTGACCCGGTCGCCCCAGCCAGCTCGCCATGTGCATGCAGGGGCCGATGGAGACCGACCGCGAATACCTCGCATGCTGGACCGAGCTTTGGAATGGCTGCGAGGGCATCTACGAGGTTCAAGCAATCCAGTACTTCGTCAACAGGTACCGTGACGGCACCCTCCTCAAGCACAAGCTCTTGCGCTCCGAGCCGGCCACCATGGCTGCACTCATGGTGAAGGCGGACAAGTACACCAATGCCGACTCCGCAATGAAGATCCAGGTGGCGCTGGATGAAGCCGGCAAGGCGAAGCTGGTTCCCTCTCTGAAGCCAGCCGGCGAGAGCAGCCGGCAGCAGCACCAGCAGCACAACAAGCGCAAGGCCGACTAGCCGGCTCAGCATTTCGACAACCGGCTCGTCGCGGCCGCTGAGCCTGCGACGGACCTGGCAGCCAAGCACCGGCAGACCGGCAAGACAGCATGGCAACCCACGATGAGCTTCGAAGATATGCTCGACGCTCCCTGCAAACACCACAGCGGCGCAAGGCCGTCCACGCACACGCTTTGGCAGTGCAGCATCACCAAGCGCATCATGAGGGGAGACACCTCGCCTCCTCCGGCTCCGTCTCCAGGCGCGGGACAGCCGCCTCCGCCCCCACCACCGCCCCCAGCCGGCAGTGCGATGTGCGACGACGCCTACCCTAATCAGAACGCGGCCTACGTTGTCTTCACCAGCCTCGGCAACGACAAGCGGAGCGAGCGCCTCCTTCGGCCTGAGGTGAACACCATCGTCCCGGTCAAACCAGAATTCATGCATTAGTCGGACCGCCCGGTCACCTGGACCTAGGAGGACCACCGGGCCGTCATGCCGAATCCAGGTGGCTATGCTCTCGTCCTCAACCCCACCATTGTTGCGAGGCACACGTGCAAGTTTTCCCGTGTCCTCATGGACGGTGGAAGCAGCATCAACATCCTCTACCGCGACACAATAACCAAGCTTGGCCTCGAGGCCAAAGACCTGGAGCCGACCCAGACGATCTTCGACAACATCGTCCCTGGCCTCTCCTCCTCTCCCATCGGCTTGGTCTGACTCGATGTCCTATTCGGCAACAACAACCATTTCCGGCGCGAGACGATATGGTTCGAACTGGTGGAGCTGTCCACCGCATACCACGCACTACTGGGCCGACCCACGCTCGCCAAATTTATGGCAGTCCCCCACTAAGCGTACCTAAAGATGAAGATGTCGGGTCCGAAGGGCCTCATCACCGTCACCGGTGACTACCGCAAGTCCCTGGAGTGTGCCCGAGACGACGCCAAGCTGGCCGAGTCACTGGTCATTGCCAAGTGTAGGACCTTGAGAAGAGGTGTCTAGAGGGGGGTGATTAGACACTAAGTACCAAAGTTACATTTTTTTAGCCTTTTTAAAGTTTAAGTGGAGCTTAGGCACAATTTTGACATTCACAACACATAGCAAGCAAGCATGCAAAGAGTATATGAGCAGCGGAAAGTAAAGCATGCAACTTGCAAGAATGTAAAGGGAAGGGTTTGGAGGATTCACAACGCAATTGGAGACACGGATGTTTTTGGCGTGGTTCCGATATGTGGTGCTATCGTACATCCACATTGATGGAGACTTCAACCCACGAAGGGTAACGGTTGCGCGAGTCCACGGAGGGCTCCACCCAAGAAGGGTCCACGAAGAAGCAACCTTGTCTATCCCTCCATGGTCGTCGCCCACGAAGGACTTGCCTCACTAGCGGTAGATGTTCACGAAGTAGGCGATCTCCTTGCCCTTACAAACTCCTTGGTTCAACTCCACAATCTTGTCAGAGGCTCCCAAGTGACACCTAGCCAATCTAGGAGACACCACTCTCAAAGAAGTAACAAATGGTGCGTTGATGATGAACTCCTTTCTCTTGTGCTTCAAATGAGAGTCTCCCCAACACTCAACTCTCTCTCATAGGGTTTGGATCTGGTAGAAAGATGATTTGAGTGGAAAGCAACTTGGGAAGGCTAGAGATCAAGATTCATATGGTAGGAATGGAATATATTGGCCTCAACACATGAGTAGGTAGTTCTCTCTCAGAAATTGTAAGTTGGAAGTGTAGGTTTAGTCTGATGGCTCTCTCCACGAATGAAGTGGAGGTGGAGGGGTATATATAGCCTCCACACAAAATCTAACCGTTACACACAATTTACCGAACTCGGTGAGACCGATTCAATAGACTCGGTCGGACCGATTTAGTAAACTTAGTGACCATTAGGATTTTTGGTGGGACCGAAATGCAACTCGGTAGGACCGATATGGTTGGGGTTAGGGCATAACGTAATCTTGGTGAGACCGATTACACAAACTCGGTAGGACCGATTTTGGTAATTAGCTAACCAAAGAGTTGGTCAGGCAAACTCGGTTGGACCGATTATCAAACTCGGTGGGACCGATTTTGGTAATGAGTCAACCAGGAAGTTTGCATTATAATCTCGGTAGTACCGATTGCTCAAACTCGGTGAGACCGATTTTGATAATGGGCATACACAGAGAGATTACAATCCCATCTCGGTGAGACCGAGATCCCTATCGGTGAGACCGATTTGCCTAGGGTTTGTGGCAGTGGCTAAGACATCAAAACTCGGTGGCGCCGGATAGAAAGAATCAGTGGGGCCGAGTTTGACTTTAGGTTTAGGACATATGTGGATGTGAGAAAGTGGTTGAGGGTTTTGGAGCATATCACAAAGCACATGAAGCAAGAGGCTCATTAAGCAACACCTCATCCCTCCTTGATAGTATTGGCTTTTCCTATAGACTCAATGTGATATTGGATCACTAAAATATAAAGTGAAGAGTCTTGAGCTTGAAGCTTGAGCCAATACTTTGTCCTTAGCATCTTGAAGGAGTTCCCACATCCTTTAGTCCATGCCACTCCAATGTTGAACTTATCTGAAATATACTAGATAAAAGTGTTAGTCCAACAAGAGATATGTTGACATTAATTACCAAAACCACCTAGGGAGCACTTGTGCTTTCAATCTCCCCCTTTTTGGTAATTGATGACAACATACATCAAAGCTTTAGATAAGGATATAAAGAATAGCAAGTAAAGCTTTGGAAAGACATGTAACAATCATAGGCTCCCCCTACATGTATGCAATCGTGTGAATATGAAATATAGAAGCATGTGAGAGCATAACCATGATAGAGCAGGCAATGTGTTACATGTATCTTGGCCATATGCATCAGAGCAAGAAAATATTAAAGGAAATACCTTCATGCCCATGAGTCCTTCTTGCAAAGAGTATGCAGCAAGAATTCCTCATACACATGATTGTGATGCATATACTTACCTTCTAGTCTTGAGTAGGCTTAGGATGGAATGAACCTGTGTAAACAAGGTTAGATAACACAGATACATCTACTAGCCAGAGCAAACAGAAGAAACCACAAGAATACCAAGACTGGGATGACATGTAGAGAGTGAGTACTAGGTAGTACAATTGATTAGACATGTCCCCAAGAGTAAAGATATGCAATGAATTTAAATGATTTCTTTCCCTTAGATGTCTTGCTCCCCCTGAATCTAGCATGGGATACTGGGAGAAGATAGGGAACAGAAAATCAGAGCTGAAAGATATAAAGAACAGTGCTAATGCAAGCTAATGCAAATAAGCACATATGAACATGCCTTTCCCCTCAAGAAGACATGTGGCATCTCTCCTCTTGAACACCAAGCATCTGGGATCCTTGAGAAATACTTTCTACTAGTATTCTCTCCCCCTGGAGATCTCTCTCTCCCCTTGAAGGATCTTCTCTCTCTCCCTCTGAGATGTGATCTCTCTCTCTAAATGATAATCTTTGATGTGATCTCTCTCTCCCCCTTTGACATCAATTTCCAAGAAGGGCTTGATAAAGATGTAATCTCTCTCTCCCTCTCTGGAATTTGATGTGGATGGGTTTGATCCTTGAGTCACAACATAAAGCAATGATAAAAATGTGATGCTTGTAGAGGACAAGATTCATTGAGTGGAGCTGGATCAGAAGAGACACAGAATAAGTGGCAAACTGTTTTTCTTGTTATGAAATTTGTGGCACCGAGTGGTATGCTTCGGTGGTACCGAGAGTTTTCGGTTGGACCGAAAATAACAAATCGGTGTAACCGAGTTCATCATAGGGAAAACACTTGTCACCTCAGCTCACTAGACTAGAAAGATCTCACAAAGATTTGCAAAGAATTTACTGAAAGATATGCAAGGAATTGGATGCAGAAAATGCAGAGCAAACAGAAAGAAATCTAGATGAAGTTTTTTTTGAAAGGGGAAACACATATGCATGAATCAAATGCAAAAGCACAGAAGAAAACACAAGGGAACTTCATCTAGAGATGGTCGGCGATGAAGTCACCTATGTTAGAGTATATTGACTTAGGAGTCAAGTGAGATCACTTGATCATAGGTCATACTCATCGTTTAAGCTCAAAATGGGGTTGCCATTTTTCGTTTAAGCATCTTGATGTATTCTCATCTTGTCGAGTTGCTTTAGCTCATAACTTGGAGTAAAGCTTCTCTAGAATGGAATAACATACCTTGGTTGGTGGTGTTGTCCATGTAGTTGAACTTGTGTGAGTTGCTCGAGGTTGATGTAGCTTATCAAGAATTTGGAGCACCACTTGGAATTTGAGTCCATCTACCTACATGGGTTAGTTCTTGCAAGGAAGAGCACTTGTGTATCCAAAAAAATGACAATCATGAAGTTTAACATAGAATTTGTCAAAGGATATGGTTGAATGGTTTCGTGCTCCCTTGTATTCAACCACCTTTGTGGAGACTTGGTGATGTAGAGATTGCTCATGATATGAGTAGATTACAATCTCATGGAATTTGATTCAACCAAGTACCTACATGGGTTAGATAGCATGCAAGATACAAATATATCCAAGACATATGATTTTCATCATAAGAGAAATATCAAGGATTAGTCATAACCTCATGTCTTGCATGTATTCAATGGAGTTTCTACTCCAAGTTTGAAGCATCAATGATGTTCAATTCTCCTCTCAACCTGCAAAACACTTTCTCATCAAGAGGTTTAGTGAATATATCCGCTAATTGCTTTTCGGTGCGAACATGCTTAAGATCAATGTCACCCTTAGCAACATGATCTCGAATGAAATGATGATGAACTTCAATATGCTTAGTTTGAGAATGTTGCACAGGATTATGACCAAATTTGATAGCACTTTCATTGTCACAAAGCAATGGAACATGTTTCACATATATCCCATAATCTTTAAGAGTTTGGGTCATCCAAAGTAATTGAGCACAACATGAACCAGTGGCAATGTATTCCGCTTCGGCGGTGGATAAGGATACCGAGTTTTGTTTCTTGGAGGACCAAGACACAAGAGATCTACCAAGAAATTGACAATTACCCGAAGTGGACTTTCTATCAACCTTGTCTTCGGCATAGTCTGAGTCAGAGTAGCCAACAAGATCGAAAGAGGCCCTCTTAGGATACCAAATGCCAAAATTTGGTGTATGGATTAAGTATCTCACTATCCTTTTCACAGCCTTAAAATGACATTCTTTAGGAGTAGCTTGATATCGTGCACACATGCACACACTTAGCATAATATCGGGACGTGAAGCACATAGATATAACAATGAACCAATCATAGAGCGATAAACCTTTTGATCAACCGGTTCACCATCTTTGGTCAAATCAAGATGTCCACTAGTAGGCATGGGTGTAGACATACCTTTGCATTCTTGCATATTGAACTTCTTGAATAAGTCCTTAGTGTACTTCATTTGGGAGACAAAAGTACCTTCCTTAGTTTGCTTGATTTGCAACCCAAGAAAGAATTTGAGTTCACTCATCATTGACATCTCAAACTTCTCCGACATTAGCTTTCCAAACTTCTCACTAAAATGAGGGTTAGTTGAACCAAATATAATATCATCAACATAGATTTGGCACACAAATAGTTCACCATTAACCCTTTTAGTAAAGAGTGTGGAATCAATTTTCCCAATTTTAAAGCCTTTTTCAATAAGGAACTTGGTCAAGCATTTATACCATGATCTAGGAGCTTGTTTAAGACCATAAAGAGCTTTGTGAAGTTTGTAAACATGATTGGGTTTCTTAGGATTGACAAAGCCGGGAGGTTATTTAACATAAACTTCCTCCTCTATTTCACCATTTAGAAAAGCAATTTTAATGTCCATTTGGTACAATGTGATATCATGGTGATTAGCATAGGCATGTAAGATGCGAATAGACTCAAGTCTAGCAACGGGAGCATAAGTCTCACCATAGTCCATACCTTCGACTTGTGTGTAGCCTTGGGTGACGAGACATGCTTTGTTGCGAACTACTTGTCCATCTTCATCTTGCTTGTTGTGAAACACCCATTTGGTACCGATGATGTTGTGGTTGTTGTCGGGCTTCTCAAATAATGTCCAAACTTGGTTCCTCTCAAAGTTGTGTAGCTCTTCATGCATAGCATTTATCCAATCCGGATCTTCCAATGCTTCTTCGGCCTTCATAGGTTCAATGCTAGAGATGAAAGAATAGTTTTCACAAAATTTAGCTAAACGAGTTTCAGAGCGAGTGATTCTCCCAGTTTGAATATCATTGTAGATTTGCTCGACGAGATGGTCTTTAGCAATTCTTGCTCGAACTCGCGAAAGCTTTTGCTTGGATCTTCGTTGAACATCTTCTTCATCTTGTTCTTATTCTTGGCCTTCTTCATTGTTGGTGTTGTCTTTCTCTTGTCGTGGTGGATAAGGAGGTTGTTGACGTTCATCTTGATGCACTTCCTCGTTTCCTTCATCTTGGTGTGTCCCACTTGTGGATGCTTTCGTATCACCTCTTGGTTCACCTTGTCATGAAGTAGAAGCTTCCACTTGGACGGACGAGGTACTCTCCTTCACCTCCGTTGGACGAACCTTGCCAATAGACAAGTCTTGGATTGCTTCCGAAGGATCTTTGTCTCCTACATCAATTGGCAGTTGCTCTACTTGCGAGCCGTTAGATTCATCAAACTTCACATCTACCGTCTCTTCAACCTTTCGGGTGAAATTCTTATAGACACGGTATGTGTGAGAGTTTGCGCCATAACCTAGCAGGAAACCTTCATGAGACTTAGGAGCAAATTTAGAACGATGATGCTTATCAAGAATGTTGCACTTTGAGCCGAATACTCGAAAGTATCCCACTTGGGGTTTGTTACCGGTGAGGAGCTCGTATGCCGTCTTGCCGAGTAGCTTGTGAAGATACAAGCGATTTGTTGCATGACAAGATGTCTCAACCGCTTCTGCCCAAAAGTGCTTCAGATCTTGTACTCATCAAGCATCGTTCTCGCCATTTCGATGAGCGTCCGGTTCTTCCTCTCAACAACTCCATTTTGTTGAGGTGTGTACATAGCCGAGAACTCGTGTGAAATCCCTTCTTAGTCAAGAAAGGTGTCCACATTTACGTTCTTGAACTTCGTTCCGTTGTCGCTGCGAACCTTTTTAATCTTCACTTCAAATTGATTTTGAGCCTTCCTAGCGAAGTTCTTGAAGATCTTTTGGACCTGCGATTTATCATCAACAAAGAACACCCACGTAAATCTGGAAAAATCATCAACTACAACTAGACCAAAAGAATTTCCACCGAGACTCTTGTAAGAGTTGGGACCAAAGAGATCCATGTGAAGTAGCTCGAGTGGCCTCTTTGTGGTCATGGTGTTCTTCACGGGATTCCTTCCTCCAACCTGTTTACCAGCTTGACAAGCACTGCAAAGTCTATCCTTATCAAATATGACATCGTTAACTCCAAGGATATGATTTCCTTTAATAAGCTTGTCAAGGTTTCTCATGCCAACGTGACCTAGTCGTCTATGCCATAACCAACCTTTTGAGGATTTAGCAATGAAGCAAGTTTTAGGTTGAGCCTTTTTAGTGAAATCAACAATGTATAGATCACCTCTACATATGCCGGTAAAGACCATTTTATGATTGTCTCGATGAAACACTTGGCAATCTACTTTAGTAAATAGGACATTGAAACTGAAATCAGCAAGTCCAGATACTGAAAGTAAGTTGTATCCAAGAGATTCAACGAGCATGACATTTTGTATGGAGCTATCATGTGAGATGGCCACCTTACCAAGGCCAACCACCTTACCCTTTGAGTTGTCACCAAAAGTGACATACTTTCGAGGACTATCATTATCAGCAAGCTCACGAAACATGTCTTTATCTCCGGTCATGTGATCGGTGCATCCACTATTAAGGACCCATTCCTTTCCTCCTGACATATATCCCCGAAGATTTGCCATAAGACCAAAATGTCTCATTGCATCATCAAGAACGAAGTCACTCTCATCATCCTCATCATAGTATCCATGTTCGACATCGTCATGTGGTGGATCAAATCCTAGAGAGGGTGATTCGTTAGAGTGATTTTGACAATGATCTTGTCTATGAATTTTTATAGCTTCGGAAATAATATCACTAATAATACCAACATTTCCTTTGGCACGCATAAGGTTTGTAAGCTCAAATAGATGAGCACCAAACATAGGATCACTAGAATTCATCTTACTCAAGGCAATAGACTTATGAAGAATTTCATCAAGATTTTTCAAAGAGTAATCAGGAAATCGTTCCTCAAGAAATTTGCATATAGTGTAGGCACACTCAAGAGTAGGCAGTTTAATAATCAAGTTTCTAGGCAAGCCTCTAGTGATAAGCTTAACAGTTCTAACATTCCTAATCATGTCAATAGACTCATCAAGGGTAGGATGCATAGGATCAACACAAGGTGCACAAGGACTAGCAATGTACTTGTTCAAATGATATTGATTGAAAATTACAAGCATCTCTTTTTTCCACTCATGAAAGTACTCCCCATCAAGAACAGGCACTCTATGTCTAAGAATCCCCAAAGTAGACTCATCCATCTTCCTCCAATGGTGATTAAACCAAAGAAATGGAGATCAATGCTCTGATACCACTTGTAGGACCTTGAGAAGAGGTGTCTAGAGGGGGGGTGATTAGACACTAAGTACCAAAGTTACAGTTTTTAGCCTTTTTAAAGTTTAAGTGGAGTTTAGACACAATTTTGACATTCACAAGACATAGCAAGCAAGCATGCAAAGAGTATATGAGCAGCGGAAAGTAAAGCATGCAACTTGCAAGAATGTAAAGGGAAGGGTTTGGAGGATTCAAACGCAATTGGAGACATGGATGTTTTTGGCGTGGTTCCGATAGGTGGTGCTATCGTACATCCACGTTGTTGGAGACTTCAACCCACGAAGGGTAACGGTTGCGCGAGTCCACGGAGGGCTCCACCCAAGAAGGGTCCACGAAGAAGCAACCTTGTCTATCCCACCATGGCCATCGCCCACGAAGGACTTGCCTCACTAGCGGTAGATCTTCATGAAGTAGGTGATCTCCTTGCCCTTACAAACTTCTTGGTTCAACTCCACAATCTTGTCGGAGGCTCCCAAGTGACACCTAGCCAATCTAGGAGACACCACTCTCCAAGAAGTAACAAATGGTGTGTTGATGATGAACCCCTTGCTCTTGTGCTTCAAATGATAGTCTCCCCAACACTCAACTCTCTCTCATAGGATTTGGATCTGGTGGAAAGATGATTTGAGTGGAAAGCAACTTGGGAAGGCTAGAGATCAAGATTCATATGGTAGGAATGGAATATCTTGGCCTCAACACATGAGTAGGTAGTTCTCTCTCAGAAATGGTAAGTTGGAAGTGTAGGTTTAGTCTGATGGCTCTCTCCACGAATGAAGAGGAGGTGGAGGGGTATATAGAGCCTCCACACAACATCTAACCGTTACACACAATTTACCAAACTCGGTGGGATCGATTCAACAGACTCGGTCGGACCGATTTAGTAAACCTAGTGACCGTTAGGATTTTTGGTGGGACCGAAATGCAACTCGGTAGGACCGATATGGTTGGGGTTAGGGCATAACGTAATCTCGGTGAGACCGGTTACACAAACTCGGTAGGACCGATTTTGGTAATTAGCTAACTAGAGAGTTGGTCAGGCAAACTCGGTTGGACCGATTATCAAACTCGGTGGGACCGATTTTAGTAATGAGTCAACCAGGATGTTTGCATTATAATCTCGGTAGTACCGATTGCTCCAACTCAGTGAGAATGATTTTGATAATGGGCATACATAGAGAGATTACAATCCCATCTCGGTGAGACCAAGATCCCTATCGGTGAGACCGATTTGCCTAGGGTTTGTGGCAGTGGCTAAGACATCAAAACTCGGTGGCGCCGGATAGAAAGAATCAGTGGGGCCAAGTTTGACTTTAGGTTTAGGACATATGTGGATGTGAGGAAGTGGTTGAGGGTTTTGGAGCATATCACAAAGCACATGAAGCAAGAGGCTCATTAAGCAACACCTCATCCCTCCTTGATAGTATTGGCTTTTCCTATAGACTCAATGTGATCTTGGATCACTAAAATATAAAGTGAAGAGTCTTGAGCTTGACGCTTGAGCCAATCCTTTGTCCTTAGCATCTTGAAGGAGTTCCCACATCCTTTAGTCCATGCCACTCCAATGTTGAACTTATCTAAAATATACTAGATAAAAGTGTTAGTCCAACAAGAGATATGTTGACATTAATTACCAAAACCACCTAGGGAGCACTTGTGCTTTCACCAAGGAGCAGTGCCAGCTCGACAGGATCATTGCCATGGCAGGAGAGGCCTTGGCCGTGCCGATCCCGACCGAGGAGCCGGCTGACGAGGCCGCCTTCAAGCCTTCCAAGGAGACCAAGAAAGTGAAGCGAACCCGGAGGACCCCAGCTGCAGCAAGTACGTTGTCATAGGCACCCGCCTCGACAGCAAATAGGAAGGCGAGCTCGTCGACTTCCTCTGTGAGAATCGAGATATCTTTGCATGGACCTCCAAGGACAGGCCGAGTATCCCGAGGAAGTACGCTGAGCACAAACTCCATGTCCGCAAGGACGCCAAACCTGTCTGTCAACCCCTGTGACGTTTCTCCGAAGAGAAGAGAAGAACCATCGGTGAAGAGGTCGCCAAGCTTTTGACGGCTGGCTTCGTCATGGAAGTGTTTCACCCCGAGTGGATGACCAACCCAATCCTCGTCCTGAAGAAGAACAAGACCTGGCACATGTGTATCGACTACACCAGCCTCAACAAGGCCTATCCCAAGGATTTGTACGCCCTCCCGCGGATCGACCAAGTCATCAACTCGACCGCCGGGGGCGAGCTCCTGTCCTTCCTGGACGCTTACTCTGGCTACCACCAGATCAAGCTGGACCTGGCCGACACCCTGAAGAAGTCCTTCATCACGTCCTTCGGGGTGTACTGCTACATCACCATGTCATTCGGCTTGAAGAATGCCGGTGCCACATTCCAACGCTGCATGCAGAAATGCCTGCTACCGCAACTCGGCCGCAATATGCATGTTTACGTGGACGACATTGTGGTGAAGACCAAGCAGCACCTCACGCTCCTCGACGACTTGAATGAAACATTCGCCAACCTCCGTGAATACAAGGTCAAGCTCAACCCGGAGAAATGCATTTTCAGCGTCTCAACGGGAAAGCTACTCGGCTTCCTCGTCTCAGAACGCAGCATCAAGGCGAACCCGGAGAAGATCAAGGCCAATGAGCGCATGCGCAAGCCGGCTCAGCTGCGCGATGTCCAGAAATTCACTGGCGGCTTGGCCTCGGTCAGCCGGTTTCTCAGCCGGCTGGGCAAGAGGGCCCTACCCCTGTACCAGCTAATGAAGAAGACGATGCCATTTGAATGGAACGACCGGGCGGACGAGGCCTTCCGATACCTCAAGCACATGCTCTCCACCGCGCCAGTCCTGGCCGCGCCGGCCAACAAGGTGCCGCTGTTGCTCTACATAGCCGCGACCTCACGGTCGGTCAACACGGTGTTGGTGGTTGAGCGACCATAGAAGGGCAAGATCCAAGCCGTCCAACGCCCGGTCTACTACCTGAGCGAGGTGCTCTCCAACTCCAGGCAGAACTACCCGCACTACCAGAAGATGTGTTACGGCGTGTACTTCACCGCCAGGAAGCTAAAGCAGTACTTCCAAGAGCATGTCATCACCATGGTCAGCACGGCCCCTCTCGGCGAGATCATCGAGTGTCAGGATGCCTCTGGCCGGGTCGCCAAGTGGGCGCTCGAGCTAGCCGGCCACACCATCACCTATGAGCCCCGCACCACGATCAGGTCTCAGGCCCTGGCTGACTTCCTCGTCGACTGGACCGAGACCCAGTACCTGCCGCTGCCTCCCGACTTGACAAACGGGTGCATGCATTTCGACGGGTCCAAGATCCGACTCGGCCTAGTGGCCGGCATCGTGCTGTCGTCCCCAAAGGGCGACCGACTCTGTTACGCACTCCAGATCCACTTCGCCGCCTCCAACAACGTCGCCAAATACGAAGCCCTTGTGCACGGCCTCCGGCTTGCCAAGGAACTCGGCATCCGACGCATCCTGTGCTACGGCGACTCAGATCTGGTGGTGCAGTGTTCCGGTGAGTGGGACACCCACGACTCCAACATGGCAAGCTACCGCTTCCTCGCCCAGAAGCTGTCCGGGTCCTTCGAGGGCTGCAAGTTCCTCCATGTTCCGCGCGCGGAGAACGAAGAAACTGACGCGCTCGCCAAGATTGCCTCGTCTCGGCAGTCCATTCCATCCGGCGTCTCCATCGAGCACCTACACAAGCCGTCCGTCAAGACGTCTCCGGACTCCAAGTCCATCCACGTTCCAGATGACCCGGCCGCTTCTCAACCCAGCCTAGGGGCTACTGAACCCAGCCCGGGGCCTGCTCAGCTCGACCCGGCCACCATCATCCTCAACCTGGCCGTCGCCATCCCCGGCCCGGGGGCTGCTCAACCCGGCTCGGGGGCTATTGACCCGGAACCCACCCTGGTGGCCGTGTTCGTTGTGGTGACGGCTCCGTCTTGGGCCCTGCCAATCTCAGAATTCTTGGAGAACGGGGTTCTCCCCATGGACGAGGTTGAGGCCCGGCAAGTGCAACGCCGGGCATCCGCCTACAACATCATCAACAACGAGCTCATCAAGCGCAGCTCCACCGGTATTTTCCAACACTGCGTCGAGCAGGACAAAGGCATCGACATCCTCCTCGATGTACACTAGGGCGAATGCGGGCACCACGCCGCGTCACGATCCCTGGTGGCCAAGGCTTTCCGCCATGGTTTCTACTAGCCCATGGCCCTCCAAGACGCCGAGTCACTCGTCTTCAAGTATGAGGGATGTCAGCGCTTCAGCAAGCGCAGCCACAAACCGGCATCGAAACTCCGCACCATTCTGATCGCCTGGCCCTTTGCGGTCTAGGGACTCGACATGGTGGGACCCTTCAAACCTGCCCGAGGCGGCATGACACATCTGCTGGTGGCGGTGGACAAGTTCACCAAGTGGATCGAAGCAAGGCCAATCAAGAAACTGGGTGGGCCAACAGCCGTCCGGTTCATCAAAGACATCATGGTTCGCTACGACATGCCGAACAACATCATCATGGACAACAGCACCAACTTCGCCAAGGGCGTGCTCGAACAATACTGTTCCGCCTCCGGCATCCGCCTCAACCTGGCCTTCGTTGCACACCCGCAGTCCAACAGGAAGGTCGAGCGGGCCAACGGCCTCATCCTATCCGGCATCAAGCCGTGGCTCGTCGAGCCACTAATCTGCTCACCCGACAGCTAGCTCGACGAGTTGCCGGCCGTCCTCTGGAGTCTCCGAACTACGCCGAATCGGTCGACCGGGTTCACCCCGTTCTTCCTCATCTATGGAGCCGAAGCCGTCATACCGACCGACGTCGAGTTTGACTCGCCACATGTCACGATGTACACCGAAGCCGAAGCCAAAGAAGCCCGTGAAGACGGCGTCGACCTACTCGAAGAAGCTCGCCTCCTGGCGCTCAGCCGTTCGGCCATATACCAGCAAGGCCTGAGGCACTACCACAACAAGAAGATCAAGTCCCTCGCGTTCCGCGAGGGCGACCTTGTCCTACAACTCGTCCAAGAGCAAGCCGGCTAGCACAAGCTGTCCTCTCCATGGGAGGTCCCGTTCATCGTCAGTCGAGCCTTGTGCGACCGCAACGCCTACCTCATCGACGCACGCAATTCAAACAAGCACAAGAAAGACACCGCTGGTGAAGAAACGACCCAGCCGTGGAACGCGGAACTCCACCGCCCGTTTTACAGTTAGCCGCATGAGTGTATGTATCATTGCCCTTTGTAAACAGATGAAACTATGGGGTCCCCGAACGATGCTCGGGGGATGCCTTTTGCCGACCAAGATATTGTGTCCCCTACTCTTATGCATCACTATGCTCCAGAACCCGACCACCGGTCCGACTCGCTCGACCTGGAGGCTCGGGGGCTGGTCGGATCGATCGCCACCCGTAGCCTTCATTGGTGATTCCTGATAAGCAAAGGATGCCGCGGCACCCAACTTCGACCTAAGCCACAGACCCGGCTTCGGCTGTCGGCTGGCAAGCACAACGGGCCAAAGCTCTGGCGCGTTTCACACTCCAAGTCCAAAGGATGCCGGGTCGATCAACCCGGCCCATCACTTTAAAATATAGCAGCACGACCGATTGCTCGCCAACCGGCTCCACTGGGTTGCCGCCAGCCGGCCTAGTGGGTGTTTCGCCCGTGCTCAATGTTTTAAAAACCTATGTACTGCGTGCTCCTCTCATAGAGCCGAACTCCTTGTCACGGACCGGAGCCTCGGCCATCTAACTCGCGGGGGGGGGGAGGTTTGAGAAAGGAAAAGCGCAGGAAATCGGTTCAAAAAATGAAAAGCAAAAAGAAAAAAACACTCACGACATATACACATCACATAAATAGTTAAAGGCCCACGACCAGAGTTCAATACACCCAGCAACCCCCAGTGGGTGGGTGGACCTGCTACCTAAAAAAATCTACGAAGTCAACTCAGGCATCTCCAGCGCCGGGCCGCGACGTCGACGGCTCTCCCCTGGCGGCCTCCGGGTCCAGCGAGGTACCGGTGTCCTCCTCAGCACCCCCGTCACGGTAGATTCCTGTCTCATCGGAGTTGCCCTCTGGGTCTTGAGGAAGCAGGCCGTAGTCGTCACCGGCCACGACTCTGCCATCTTCCACCCACTCCAGGTGGAACTCGTCGTGGAAGGAGAACTCGGCGATATAGCTGGCCCGGGAGGCGATCCGGAAGGGCTGCTCCTGCAGCTACTGCTCCGAGCCGGCCCTCTGGCCCATCAACATGTCCAACTGCAGGTCCGAGTGCCAAGACAGCACAAACGGAGCACCATCTCGGCACAAGCACGAGCGGCGGAGACGTGCCACTGATGAAGCCGGTCCAGTCCCATCTCCAGCCAGCGCGCCAGCCACGTAAAGCTGCTCGGCGCAACCGAGCCCGGCCAGAGCGCCGCCGTTATCGTCGTGCCGTCCTGGGACAGCTGCCCCATCTGGTCGCCAAGGACCCGCAGGCGGGCCTCGGCGGTGGTCATGATTTCCGGGAAGGACCACGCCACCTGCGGATCGGTCCCAGAACTAACAGCCCCCAGCGGGTCGCGCTGGAAGCGGACAGCCTCCTCTGCCAGCTGACGTGTCTTCGGGAAGGCCCCTGTCAGAAAACAAAGCAAGTCAGAAGAAAGGACAACATAGACAAAAAATGGATCACAACCCGGTGAAACTCAAGAAAAGCACTTACTAGAGAAGGATTCTTCCAAGCGCTGCGCTTCGAGCAACATACCGTGCCGCTCCCGATCAATGGTGCGGTTGCGCTCCTGGAGCGCCCTCTCCAAGTCGGCCACCTTGGCAAGGGTTGCCTTGATCTTGGCGTCCTTGTCCTCGTTCGCTTTCTCAGAGGCCTCGCGATGGCGAGCCTCGTCCTGCCGGGCTCCCTTCGCCGCGGTGACCTGCCCCTTCAGCCGCTCCACCTCGGCCTGAAGCTGGCCCTTGTTGTCGACCAGCCTGTCACGCTGATGGTCCACCTCGGCCAGGGCCCGATGCACCTCCACCACCTTGGCGGCCCCCACCTTGAGGAGCTCCACCTCGGCCTTGATACGGCTCTTGTGGCCCGCCAGCTGCTCCGGCAGCTGGTTGGCCTCGTCGAGCGACCGCCGGGCCGCCGCCGCCTCCGCCCTCGGTTGTGCCACTTCAGCACCAAGATGGCCGGTTTCAGCGACAAGCCGGTCATAGTGATACCCGGCCCGTAGCAGCCGGGTCTGCCGGGACAACACCTTGGCTGCAAAAAAGAAGATTCAGAAAAGGAAAAAGAAGAGCAAGACTTAAGATTTGGCCCAACTGTTACACAGTTGGCCCGAATCTCGGGGGCTACACCCAGTGGGTGCGCTAGCGCGCCCCCACTAGAAAAGAGCATGAAGATACATGCGACGACGTGGAGCTCCTCCTCCTTGGCGACAAGCTGCTCCTTAAGCTCCAGATATTTGCCCAGGAGGCGGTAGAAGGCGCTAACACGGTAGGTGTCGAGTTGCTGAAAAAAGGCAGCGATCAGAACAAAGACAACATTCTATAGATTCGACCCAACTGCTACGTAGTTGGCCTGAACCTCGGGGGATACACCCAGTGGGTGCGCTAGCGCGCCCCCACAAAGAAGAAGATGCAGGAAAAAGCTTACCAGCACGGCGCGCTCCAGATCCCGCATCCGCTCTACCTCCGCCTGGGCGAAGGCCTGGAGCCGATCCGTCCGCCCGCAAAGGCGACGGCTGACGATGTCCCTCGCCGCCTCCTCCTGGGTCTGGGGCCCGAAAACCGTGGCGCCCCCGCTCTGCGCCGGCTGTGACACGGCGGCCCGACCCCCCCCTAGTCGGGGCACCGAGGACCCAGACGCCGGGACGACCGGCGACACCACCACCGGCTCGACAACCGGGGTAGCCTGCGGCGCCGCTTGTGGCGCCTCCTCCAAGACGGTGTCGTCGCCGCCTTTGTCGACCCCTGCCCGCCCGACAGCATCGATCCACGATGGGGTGTCGTCCTCCACCTCCACGACCTCCTGGTCAAGGACCACCATGTTAGCCCGGCCTCCTTGGCTATGCCCCCTCATTGACGACGGCTCGAAGACCGTCGCCGCCACCATCGTGCCCTCGGGCATCTCGCGCCATGTCGGCTCCTCGTCGGCTCACGCCCATGCCGCTGCAGCGTCAATCGAGGCTCGGACCGACGCCGCCTCCAGCTCCGCCTCGGCCCTGTTCCTGTCCCTCTAGGCCAGGCCTTCAGCGTCGGACGGGTCCATGCCGTGGTCCGGGTCTGCCTGCTCCCCCTCCTCGTCCTGGTCAACGGGGCCAGACCGGCTCCTCCGGAACGCGGCCTCCTCAGCGGCCACGACGTCCGTAGCCGCCCTCGCCAGCGCGATCGGCGACCTAAAAGAAAGACGAAATGAGCAGAAAGACGCAGCCGACTCGACTACTCGGAGGCAGGCAGAAGAAACTTACCCTGGCAAGACCAGGACGGTGGCCCTCCCCGGTCTCTCTCACCCGGCGCCACGCTTCCTCTTGGACGGCCTCACGCTCTCGGCCGGGTCCGCCGTGCACTTCGGTGCCCGGGCCCGCGGCGCATCACTGTCCTTCCTGTGCGGACGGCTCGCACCGCTCCTCGCGACGACCCAGCTCCCTCCGCGTCGCCGCCTCCGCCTAACGCCACTACATCGGTTTTCAGCGTCACCATCAACTTACTCAAGAAACACAAAAGAAAAAGCAAGAAGGCAGGACATACCCGCGCGACACCCAGCGCCAGTGTCGACCTCGTCCTCCTCCTCTCCGCCATGTGCCGCGGGCTCCTCCGACGCCGCCCGAACCACCTGGGACGGAGCCTAGGCGTAAGGGTGCCAGTTGGCATTTAGAAGCACCTCCCGTGTCGCGTCAGGACGAACGAGGAGGTGCGCAGCAGCAAAGTGAGATGGCCAAATACTCAACAGAGGCGCTGGATTCAGTTAGTAGTACGGCGCCTTGCTGAACCGCCAGTCGTCCCCAAGGTTGGCCTTGGAGATGTCATTTACCCAGCGTGCAATCTGGTCCACCGACAGGCGCGCCGACCCCATGCGATTAGGGTCCTGAAGACCGTCCATCTCGCCGATGAGGTAGGTGCGCCACTGCAGCGGGAGGACCCGACGCGTGATGAATGCGTCGATAAGGTCGATGCCAGTGAGCTCCTCCCGCGTCTTCATCACCGCCACCCGCTCGCATAGATTGAGGATCTCCTGCAACGGGTTCCTGGGGTAGTAGCCCCAGTTCATCTTCGCCCGCGGTGGCGTGATGGCGAAGGCCGGAAGGTTGATGCGGTCCGCGTCCAAGTTGCAGACGTATGATAATCCCCAAGTCCAGGGAATCATCATAGAAATTCCCAGAGGTGGAAATGATAAGTATGGAGTGTCGGACCCACAAGGAGCTAAAGGTAAGATCAATATTCTCTCAAGACCTATCTGTCACTGATACGACTCTACGTGCACCGAACCTTTGCTTCCAACTAGAAACAACAAATAAAACTGTGTTGCGGGTATAAAAAGGATAACTTTGTAAGATATCGGAGAGCTAAGATATAAAAGTAGGTGTTGTTATCATAAAGTTAGAATATACTACTAAATAATATAAGTAGCGAGTGTGGAATAATGGTGGATCGGTGTGCGGAATTGTCCTAAGCAATTGTTAACAAGATCGATAGTCGTCATTGCAATTTCATATGAGGGAGAGGCATAAGCTAACATACTTTTCCATCCTTGGATCATATGCACTTATGATTGGAACTCTAGCAAGCATCCACAAATACTAAAGATCATTAAGGTCAAAACCCAACCATAGCATTAAAGCATCAAGTCCCCTTTTATCCCATACGCAACAACCCCCATACTCGGGTTTGTGTTTCCGTCACTCACGCAACCCACTATAAGTGAATCATGCACGTATTGCAACACCCTACAGCGGGAGTCCCTCACGCTTGCGCGACACGGAGGGCACCATAGGACAGCATCAAAGTGAAACATACAACTCATACCAATCTAGATCATCAATCACCCCAAAGACAAAAGATATCTACTCAAAACATCATAGGATGGCAACACATCATTGAATCATAATATGTAGCATAAAGCACCATGTTCAAGTAGGGATTACAGCGGGGTGCGGGAGAGTGGACCGCATAAAAGAGATGAGGATGGTGATGAGGATGGTGATGTTGATGAAGACGATCATCGCGGCGATGATTCCCCTCCCGATGGCACTTCGGTGCCACCAAGAGAGAGGAGGAGAAGTTCTCCCCCTTGTGCTTCCTCCTCCATGGCTTTCCCCCTCTGGTCCGTGGCCTTCATGGCGATGATGGCCCCTCCGAGATCCTCCTTCATGGCCTCCGGTGATGATGGCCCCCTCCGGCAAGGTGCCAGAGAGGGCCTAGATTGATTTCTCATGGCTACAGAGGCTTGCGGCGGCGGAACTTCCGATACAGGTTAATTCCCGAGGGTTTCTGTATTTATAGGAATATTTGGCGTTGGTTTCACGTCAGGGGGGTCTATGAGCTGTCCACGAGATCGGGGGACGCCCCCACTCTCGTGGGCAGCCCGGGACTCTTCTGGCCCAACTCCGATGCTCCATGGTGTTCTTTTGGTCCATAAAAAATCCTCAAAATTGGCACGTCATTTGGACTCCGTTTGGTATCCCTTTTCTGTAAAACACAAAAACAAGGAGAAAACAGAAACTGGCACTGGGCTGTAGGTTAATAGGTTAGTCCCAAAAATCATATTAAATGACATATAAATGCATATAAATCATCATAGAAGGATAATATAATAGCATGAATACTTCATAAATTATAGATACGTTAGAGACGTATCAGCATCCCCAAGCTTAATTCCTGCTCGTCCTCGAGTAGGTAAATGATAAAAGAAATAATTTATGAAGTGTGAATGCAAGTAGGTGCATAAGTTTGATCAAAGATAATTTCAATCACCTTTTCTAGCATCAATATGTGTCATAATAATATCTTATCTCATAAAACTTTTCATGATCAAGTAACAATCTATTCACAATGTCAAGTATGGTTCAGAAACTTCATTGAGAACTAACAAACTATAATCTCAGTCATTGAAGCAATTGCAATTTATCATAACATCAGAAAGAGTCAAGAATAGAGCTTTTCAGCAAGTCCACATACTCAACTATCATATAGTCTTCTACAATTGCTAACACTCACGCAATACTTGTGGTTATGGAGTTTCAGCCAGACACTGAGAAAGATAGGGGCTTATTGTGTTGCCTCCCAATGTATTCACCTTTAGGTGATGTCAACAATAATAGCCCATGCTAACTTACATCCAATTTGATATATATATATATATATATATATATATATATATATATATATATCATGATCTTTCAAACATGAGGAGCTTGCCAAAGGATAAAATGAAAAAGGGAAAGGTTAGGATCACCTTGACTCAAGCATAAAGTAAAAGCATAAAGTAAAAGATAGGCCCTTCGCAGAGGGAAGCAGAGCTTGTCATGTGCTTTTAGAGTTGGATACACAAAATCTTAATGCGAAAGAACGTCACTTTATATTGCCCTTGTATGTGGACCTTTATTATGCAGTCCGTCGCTTTTATTACTTCCACAACAATATCGTATAAAGTTTATTTTCTCCACACTAATAAGTTATGCATATTTAGAGAGCAATTTTTGTTGCTTGCACCGATGACAACTTACTTGAAGGATCTTACTCAATCCATAGGTAGGTATGGTGGACTCTCGTGGCAAAACTGGGCTTAAGGGTATTTGGAAACACAAGTAGTATCTCTACTTAGTGCAAGGAATTCGGCTAGCATGAGGGAGAAAGACAAGCTCAACATGTTTGGAAGGTCAATGACAATATACTTTAACTGAGATGTCGAAAACATAAACCATTATGTTGTCTTCCTTGTCCAACATCAACTCTTTTAGCATGTCATACTTAATGAGTGCTTCACAATCATAAAAGATGTCCAAGATAATATATTTGTATGTGAACCTCTCTTTCCTTATTACTTCCTATTAATTGCAACGATGACCAAAACTACGTTTGCCAACTCTCAACAATTTTTATGCCTCATACTCTTTATACGTGAAGTCATTACTATCCATGTTGTAACCAAATGAAACATATATAAATTCAGATTCATGACATTCAACTCATTCAACCATTTACTCATAGGATATAAGTGAAGCACATGAGTAAATGAAAAACTACTCCAAAAGATATGAGTGAAAGACACTGAGTAGTCGAATAATCAACTAGCCATGGGAGCATTCCCTTTTTTATTCAATAATCAGATCCAATGATTGTATTCAAACAGCAAGTAAAATTGAAATAAAATTACAATGCAAGGATAGCACAACTCATGTGAAGAAGCAAAAACTTAGGCTCAACCGATACTAACCGATAGTTGTTGAACAAGAGAGGTGGGATGCCTACCGGGGCATCCCCAAGCTTAGATGCTTGAGACTTGTTGAAATATTATCTTGGGGTGCCTTGGGCATCCCCAAGCTTGAGCTTTTATGTCTCCTTAATTCCTCTCATATCACGGTTTCTCTTTTTATCAAAAGCTTCATTCACAACAAACTCAACAAGAACTCGTGAGATGGGTTAGTATAAACCAATACAAAACCTTATCATTTTATACTGTAACAAATCACTAAAGTTATTATTAAACATTGAATACTAAATGCCTCTGCATATCTAATACTCCTATCCTCAAATAGAATCATTAAACAAGCAAACATACGCAAACAATGCAAACATAACAGCAATCTGCCAAAACAGTACAATCTATAAAGAATGCAAGAGTATCAATACTTCCTTAACTCCAAAAATTATAAGAGAAAATTCCCACTGTAATAAATTTATCAGATATTAATATGCAAAAAGATTCAACATTATACCATTCTCTGAATTTTCTAGGTAATTTTTGCAACAGCGGTAAACTTTCTGTTTTGAAACAGCAACATGTATGCTAGGAAAATAAGCATGGTAAAGGCTATCCTTGACATTTTTATGGAAACTAAAAATGCAAAACATTATTCTAAATAAAAGAAATCAAATACTAACAAGAGGAAATGACTCTCCAAGCAAAACACATATCATGTGGTGAATGAAAATATAGCTCCAAGTAAAGTTACCGATGAACGTAGACGAAAGAGGGGATGCCTTCCGGGGCATCCCCAAGCTTAGGTTCTTGGTTGTCCTTAAATATTACCTTGGGGTGCCTTGGTCATCCCCAAGCTTAGGCTATTGCCACTCCTTATTCCATAGTCCATCGAATCTTTACCCAAAACTTGAAAACTTCAACCACACAAAACTCAACCAAACTTCGTGAGATAGGTTAGTATGATAAAGAGTAAACCATGCACTTTGGTACTGTAAAAGACAAGGTTCATAATTGTTTTCACATAATGCCTACTATACCATATTATTTCTACAATTTATATTTAGAAATATAAGCCATAGAAATTAGAAAACAAGCAAACTATGCAATGAAAACAGAATCTGTCAGAAACAGAATAGTCTGTAATGATCTGAACAATAACCATACTTATGCTACTCCGAAAATTATGAAATAAATTAGTGGACATGAGGAATTTGTCTATTGATCTTCTTCAAAAAGAATCAACTGAAAATCACTCTTCTGTAAAACATGACAGCTAATCTCGTGAGCACAAAGTTTCTGCTTTTTACAGCAAGATCACATTAACTTTCACCCAGGTCTTCCCAAAGGTCTTACTTGGCACTTTATTGGAACAAAAGCTATAAAACATGATTACTACAGTAGCTTAATCATGTAGACACACAAAAACAGTAAGGATAAACATTGGGTTGTCTCCCAACAAGCGCTTTTCTTTAATGACTTTTAGCTAGGCATGCTGATTTCAATGATGCTCGCATAAAAGATAAGAGTTGAAACATAAAAAGAGCATCATGAAGAATATGACTAGCATATTTAAATCTAACCCACTTCCTATTCCTAGGGATTTTGTGATCACACAATTTATAGGAACAAGAATCAACTAGCATAGGAAGGCAAAACAAGTAAAACTTCAAAAATTTAAGCACATAGAGAGGAAACTTGATATTATTGCAACTCCTACAAGCACATATTCCTCCCTCATAAAAATTTTCAGTAGCAACATGGATAGCAACTTTGTTCTCATACTTAATTGGAACCTCTTCTGAAATGGTGGAATACTAACTAAAGTTGACACTCTTCCAAATCCACTTTCAAAGATTCAACCTCCTCCAAGATAGTGGGATCACTAATTCCTAAAGTTGACACTCTTCCAAATCCACTTTAAATTATAGTATTATTCATACTCCAAAAGATATAAGTGAAGTTACTGGAGCATTTTACAATTAATATAAACTAGCCAATATCCAAGCTCAAAATATATAAGTGAAGAGCACGAAGCATTCTACAAAACCATACTCAAACGATTTAAGTGAAGCACAAAGAGCAATTCTATAAGATCATACTTAAAAGATATAAGTGAAGCACATGAAGCATTCTATAAATCAATGAATAGCTAGCTCATACCAGCATGATTCTTAAAGAAAAATACAAACACAAAGGACACAAATCATGTGAACAAAACAAAAACCGAGGTATACCGATATTTGTTGAAGAGGAAAGATGGGAAGCCAACCGGGGCATCCCCAAGCTTAGATGCTTGAGTATCCTTTAAAATATTTACTTGGGGTGCCTTGGGAATCCCCAAGCTTGAACTCTTGTCTCTCTTTATTCTTCTCACATCGGTAACTCCTCGTTCTTCAAACACTTCATTCACAGAAACTTAAACAAAAACTTGTGAGATCTGTTAGTGTAATAAAGCAAACTACCACTTTAAGGTACTGTAATTAACTCATTCTTTGTTTATATTGGTGTTAAACCTACTGTATTCCAACTTCTATATGGTTCATGCCCTACATACTATCCATAGATGCATCAAAATAAGAACACAACACACGAAAAACAGAATCTGTCAAGAACAGGACAGTCTGTAGTAATCTGGAAGATTAGTAAACTTGTGTAACTCCAAAAATTATGAAATAAATTTGAAAATTTGAACAATTTGTACATAAGTAATGTGAAAAAAGTTTCAGACCGATTTGACTTTCCAGTAAAAAAATTAAATTCATGCACTACAGCCAAAGTTTCTGTTTTTGTTCTGCACATAGAAAGCAAGCAATCTTATCATACTAAAACCAAAGCCTGGCACAATAATTTTATAATACAAAGGTTATATACAAGGGGATAATTATTTAAAGAGAAACTTACATGAAAAATTCTACATTGTTTCCGTGAGCATGAACACCAGTGCTCAAGGTCGACCCTCACTTCTTCAATGCATAACTTTCCAATCACTTCTCTTTTTGAAACACTTTTTTAAGCATGAGAGGCAAGTAAATATTTTTTGGTATTTTAATTATATTTAAATTTTTTTGTATGTTTCACCCACAACTAAACAGAAACAAAAAAGGAAAAACAAAATCTACTAAGTGAAGAAAGCAAACAAGCACACACGAGAATATCAACCCCACGCTATTGCTCCCCGGCAACAGCGCCAGAAAAGAGCTTGATAATCCCCAAGTGCAGGGAATCATCATAGCAATTCCCAAAGGTGGAAGTGATAAGTATGGAGTGTCGGACCCACAACGAGCTAAAGGTAAGATCAATATTCTCTCAAGCCCTATCAACCACTGATACGACTCTACGTGCACCGAATGTTTGCTTCCAACTAGAAGCAAGAAATAAAACTGTGTTGCGGGTATAAAGAGGATAACTTCGTACGATATCAGAGAGCTAAAATATAGAAGTAGGTGATGTTATCATAAAGTTAGAATATACTACTAAATAATATAAGTAGCGAGTGTGGAATAATGGTGGATCGGTGTGCGGAATTGTCCTAAGCAATTGTTAACAAGATCGATAGTCGTCATTGCAATTTCATATGAGGGAGAGGCATAAGCTAACATACTTTTCCATCCTTGGATCATATGCACTTATGATTGGAACTCTAGCAAGCATCCGCAAATACTAAAGATCATTAAGATCAAAACCCAACCATAGCATTAAAGCATCAAGTCCCCTTTTATCCCATACGCAACAACCCCCTTACTCGGGTTTGTGTTTTCGTCACTCACGCAACCCACTATAAGTGAATCATGCACGTATTGCAACACCCTACAGCGGGAGTCCCTCATGCTTGTGCAACACGGAGGTCACCATAGGACAGCATTAAAGTGAAACATACAACTCATACCAATCTAGATCATCAATCACCCCAAAGACAAAAGATATCTACTCAAAACATCATAGGATGGCAACACATCATTGAATCGTAATATGTAGCATAAAGCACCATGTTCAAGTAGGGATTACAGCAGGGTGCGGGAGAGTGGACTGCGTAAAAGAGATGAGGATGGTGATGATGATGGTGATGTTGATGAAGACAATCATCGTGGCGATGATACCCCTCCTGATGGCACTCTGGTGCCACCAAGAGAGAGGAGGAGAAGTTCTCCCCCTTGTGCTTCCTCCTCCATGGCTTTCCCCCTCTGGTCCTTGGCCTTCATGGCGATGATGGACCCTCCGAGAGCCTCCTCCATGGCCTCCGGTGATGATGGCCCCCTCCGGCAGGGTGCCAGAGAGGGCCTAGATTGATTTCTCGTGGCTACAGAGGCTTGCGGTGGCGGAACTTCCAATATAGGTTAATTCCCGAGGGTTTCTATATTTATAGGAATATTTGGCGTTGGTTTCACGTCAGGGGGGTCTCCGGGCTGTCCACGAGATAGGGGGCGCGCCCTGGGGGGGGGGGGGCGCCCCCCACTCTCGTGGCCAGCCCGGGACTCTTCTGGCCCAACTCCGATGCTCCGTGGTCTTCTTTTGGTCCATAAAAAATCCTCAAAATTGGCAAGTCATTTGGACTCCGTTTGGTATCCCTTTTCTGTAAAACACAAAAACAAGGAGAAAACAGAAACTGGCACTGGGCTCTAGGTTAATAGGTTAGTCCCAAAAATCATAGAAAATGACATATAAATGCATATAAATCATCATAGAAGGATAATATAATAGCATGAATACTTCATAAATTATAGATACACTGGAGACGTATCAACGTAGAAGAAGGAATTCTGCCACTTTTTGGCAGAACCCTCCAACGGAATCTTGGGGCAGTCCGCCCCCGACCGCTTCGACATGACGGCAACGCCGCAGTCGGTGAACTCCCCTGCCGTCGGCCCCTGCTGCTTCAGGGAGAAGAGACACGCCCAGAGGTGGATCGTGGGTTCGACCCCCAGGTACCCCTCGCAGAGGGTGACAAAGCCCGAGAGCTGGACGATGGCGCCGACGCCAAGATGGTGGGGCTGGAGCTCGAAGAACTCAAGAAACAAGCGGAAGAAGGTGCTCGCCGGTAGCCCGAACCCGCACTCGAAGTGAGGGAGGAAGAGCACGTGCTCCGTGCCCTGCGGTTGCGGCCTCTGCTCGCCCCATGGCAGGCGCACGGCAACCTCCATCTCCCGCGGCAACCGCCAGGAGGAGCGGAGGTAGGCGATGTCCTCGACGGTGCCGGTTGAGCCCATCCAAGAGCCCGCCGACTACGGAGCTCTGCTCGAAACAGCAGGCGTCGCAGCGCGGTGATCGCAAGAAGCAGACCAAGGGCGAAAAGGCAGGGGAGCGCGAGCGAGAATAATGTCCGCCACCCCCTCGCCCCCATTTATAGCCCTCGATTTGAACGTGGGGGATTGGGATCGTCTGCGTCCGCCTTTCCCACTACCCCGCAATAAGTGTGCACGTACACGCGCAATAATTTCACGGGGAAGAGCAACTGATCCTCGGACACTGCAATAAATCCGCACGCACGGGCCAAGGGCATGCGGCAGTGGGCCCCAGTCTGTCGCCCAGTCCCATCATGCGCGTGGCCTGTCAGGCCTCTTCGATTTCCGGGCACCACATGGCTCCTAGGCGAAGCCCGAGCGATTGCCCCAAGATTTGATGGACTCCTCGGTTCCCTCCGCGCCGGGGTGCCGCGATCCGATTTCCTGAAAAACTAGCACACAGTGGGTGTTGCCGGACGCGGCGCTCGCAGAATTCTCCTTACTTAAGGGGGAAACTGCGAAGGCCCTCCCTTCCGAAGACGACGGACCTTCACAACTTTCGGGACTATTGTAGGGGGGATGAACCCCGGGTAGGCAACGGAACCCGGATCCTTTTCAAAAACTACGGGGCCGGTGTCGCCCCTCAAGACGGCACGCGGTTGGCCGGATCGCTCGACCCGGCTGGACCCTGCGACCCGGTCGAACTATCCAACCCGGCCAGGAACCTCGACTCGGCCTCGACAACCAGTACAAGACAGTCGAACCCGGCACAACCAAGGCTTCCCAAACAAGTCGGCTCTACCCGTGTCGTGCTCCGCAACCCAACCACGGGTCAGCTCCCGTCCCATCTAGGCCGTGCGATGGGACGAGTCTTCATCCATCGATGACCAAGGCAATAGTGCCGCGCCCATGCCTCTGGTCAGCCGGAGCGTGGCAACAGTGCCCCTCACCTACCCGCTAACCAGGCCCGACATGACAACAGTGCCCCCATCATCACCGCTGACAACAGCAAGCGGCGACCTTACAGGGCGCCACTGTACCCGACTCGACTCGGCTACTCCATGACGATTGACAAGATGGCGCATAGTTCCCCTAGGCATGCGGGGCCCACACCTAGGGGAACCCGGTGAATCACGCCCCCCCAACAGGTCCTAGTCTGGGTCCTCAGACGTTAACGACCCAGTCTCATGAGCTCATAACATTACCATTGTACCCCTAGGGGGTTGGTCTATAAAACCCCCAGGAGCCCTTGCACACGCAGGTAGGCAAGTAAGGAAGCTGAATAGAGAAGCAGTAAACACATAGGAAACCAGCCACCGATCAGTAGAACGCACCAGGGAAGAGGGGGTAGCCTAAGCCCTGGCCGGCCTCCCTTCTTCCTCCAAACAGATCAAGAAGTAACCTTGTATTGTTGCATATCAACCAAACTCGGCAGGACTAAGGGTATTATCTCTCTGGAGAGCCCCAAACCTGGGTATGTCTTGCGTCCCGCACGCTCTCATACCAACCCCGCCTCTGGAGCCCACCAGTGCCCTCGAGCCTCCTCCTCTCTTTAGCCATCGAATGGCATCTGTCGTGCGCCCACCATGACACGTGTGCAGGGTGCAACAATTGGCACAAGAGGACAGAGGTTGAAATGGGCAAACACTTTCAGAATAGGGGTTTTACTCCAGATTATATGGTGTGGACATTTCATGGCGAGTCTGACCAACGCGCCGGAGCTAAGGTGCTTCGTCTTCGCACCGACGAGCATGGTACTGGGATGCAAGACATGGTGCAAGACTTTGATGATGCTCGGGACTCAGACGATGAGATGGAGGAATCTGTAAAGGCCTTCAATGCAATGTTGGAGTCTTCAAAACATCCTCTCCACAAGCACACTGAGCTTTGTCAGCTGGATGCCATCTCACAAATAATGGCTCTAAAGCACAATTCAACTTGCTTAGAGGATGCTACGACGCGATGATGACAGTATTTGGACGTTTTCTACCCAAAGGCCACGTACTACCTACAAACCTGTACAAGTCAGTCAAAATCCTCCGTGCTCTTAAGATGCCCTATGAGAAGATACATGCCTGTGAGAATGGATGTGCCTTATTTAGGCTTCAGTATGCGGACTTGAACTATTGTCCCATTTGCAAGTCATCCAGGTATGTGGTGGTAGACAACGGTATGGGTGAGAAGACACGGACCAAAATCACCATTAATGTTCTTTGGTATATGCCAATCGTACCAAGACTTCAATGTCTTTTCATGGTCGAAGAGATGGCAAGATACATGACATGGCACAAAATGGGCAAAAGAACCCAACTAGATGCAGATGGGAAGCTGATGATGGTGCACACATCAGATGGTGAAGCATGGAAGCGCTTCGATGCATTACATGACGACAAACCGGCAGATCCGAGGCATCCACGAGTCTACATCAGCACGGATGGGTTCAGTGTGTTTGGTCTGGCGGCAACCCAATACATTTGTTGGCCCGTATTTATCATTCCACTCAATCTCCCCCAGATAGATTATGCAAAGAAAGAACATTTCCTGACGTTGATAATTCTAGGGCTGAACTATCCGGGGAAGAATATGAATGTGTACATGCAACCGCTGAAGGACAAATTGCAAGAAGCCTAGGATAATGGGTTCAAGACATACGACGCCATTAGCAAAAAGAACTTCATAATGCGTGTGTGGTACATGTACTCGACGCATGACTTGCCAGCGTATGTGTTATTTGTTGGCTGGTCTATGCATGGAAGGTTCCCATGCCCCACATGCAAGGGATCATTGGCTTGAGGCCGGTCGCAAGTTTTCTTGCTCTGACATGCATAGACCGTTCCTGCATCCTCGCTATAAGTTCAGGAAAGACGAGCAGAACTTCATTAAAGGTAGAGTTGTGAAAGACTCTGCACCACCTCCGTCGATGGGCCAAGAGATCTTGGACCAGTTAAACGCTCTCGAGCTAGATCCAGAGTGTCCAGGGTATTTCAAGGGGTATAATTTGCAACACACCTGGACTCACAAGACATGCTTGTGGATCTGCCTTACTTCAAAGACCTCCTTTGCCCACACAACATCGACGTGATGCACACTGAGAAGAATATCATGGAGGCACTGCTACCTCTTGAGCTTGCGTTGGTTTTTCCCTTGAAGAGGAAAGGGTGATGCAGCAAAGTAGTGTAAGTATTTCCCTCAGTTTTTAGAACCAAGGTATCAATCCAGTAGGAGATAACGCACAAGTCACCTAGTACATGCACAACCAATCAAGAACCTTGCAACCAATGCGATAAAGGGGTTGTCAATCCCTTCATGGTCACTCGCAAAAGTGAGATCTAATAAAGAGAGTAAAGTAAATATTTTTGGTATTTTTGTTGTATAGATTGGGAAGTAAAGATTGCAAAATAATAAACGAGATGTGATATAATCGAAAAGACATGTAATATAATAGGAAAGAGACCCGGGGGGCCATAGGTTTCACTAGTGGCTTCTCTCAAGATAGCATGTATTACGGTGGGTGAACAAATTACTGCCGAGTAATTGATAGAAAAGCGCATAATTATGAAGATATCTAAGGCAATGATCATGAATATAGGCATCACGTCCGTGTCAAGTAGACCGAAACAATTCTGCATCTACTACTATTACTCCACACATTGACTGCTATCCAGCATGCATCTAGAGTGTTAAGTTCATAAGAACGGAGTAACGCATTAAGCAAGATGACATGATGTAGAGGGATAAACTCAAGCAATATGATATAAACCCATTCTTTTTATCCTCGATGGCAACAATACAATACGTCCCTTGCTGCCCCTACTGTCACTAGGAAAGGACACCGCAAGATTGAACCCAAAGCTAAGCACTTCTCCCATTGCAAGAAAGATCAATCTAGTAGGCCAAACTAAACCGATAATTTGAAGAGACTTGCAAAGATATCAAATCATGCATATAAGAATTCGGAGAAGAACCAAATAATATTCATAGATAATCTTGTTCATAAATCCACAATTCAGCGGATCTCGGCAAAACACAACAAAAGAGTATTACATTGAATAGATCTCCAAGAACATCGAGGAGAACTTTGAATTGAGAATCTAAGAGAGAGAAGAAGCCACCTAGCTAATAACTATGGACCCAAAGGTCTGTGGTAAACTACATCCGCTTCATCGAAGAGGCAATGGTGTTGATGTAGAAGTAATCCGTGATCGATTGCCCCTCCGGCAGATCATTGGGAAAGGCCCCAAGATGGGATCTCACGGGTATAGAAGGTTGCGGTAGTGGAAAAGTGGTTTTGTTGCTCTCCCTGATGTTTCTAGTGTATAAGAGTATATATATAGATGAAGGAAGTATGTCCGTGGAGCTACGAGGGGCCCACGAGGGTGGGGGGCGCGCCTACCCCCCTGGGCGCGCCCTCCTGCTTCGTGGATGCCTCGTGATGTTTATGACTTCAACTCCAAGTCTTTTGGATCGCTTTCGGTCTAAGAAAGATCATCGCGAATGTTTCATTCCGTTTGGACTCCGTTTGGTATTCCTTTTCTGCAAAACTCTAAAATAGGCAAAAAAAAACAGAAACTGGCATCGGGCCTCCGGTTAATAGGTTAGTCCCAAAAATAATATAAAAGAGCATATTAAAGCCCATTAAACATCCAACACAGATAATATAATAGCATGGAACAATAAAAAATTATAGATACGTTGGAGACGTATCAAGCATCCTCAAGCTTAATTCCTGCTCGTCCTCGAGTAGGTAAATGATAAAAACAGAATTTTTTATGTGGAATGCTACCTAGCATATTTATCAATGTAATTTTTTTATGGGGCATGAATGTTCAGATCCGAAAGATTAAAGACAAAAGTTTAATATTGACATAAAAATAATAACACTTCAAGCATACTAACAAATCAATCATGTCTTCTCAAAATAACATGGCCAAAGAAATCTATCCCTACAAAGTCATATAGTCTGGTTATGCTCTATCTTCATCACACAAAGTATTTAATCGTGCACAACCCCAATGAAAAGCCAAGCAATTGTTTAATACTTTTGATGTTCTCAAACTTTTTCAATCTTCACGCAATACATGAGCGTGAGCCATGAACATCTCACTATAGGTGGAATAAAATGGTGGTTGTGGAGAAGACAAAAAGGAGAAGATAGTCTCACATCAACTAGGCATATCAACGGGCTATGGAGATGACCATCAATAGATATCAATGTGAGTGAGTAGGGATTGCCATGCAACGGATACACTAGAGCTATAAGTGTATCAAAGCTCAAAAGAAACTAAGTGGGTGTGCATCCAACTTGCTTGCTCACGAAGACATAGGGCATTTGAGGAAGCCCATCATTGGAATATACAAGCCAATTTCTATAATGAAAAATTCCCACCAGTATGAAAGTGACAACATAGGAGACACTCTATCACGAAGATCGTGGTGCTACTTTGAAGCACAGTGTGGTAAAAGGATAGTAGCATTGCCCCTTCTCTTTTTTTCTCTCATTTTTTATTTGGGGCTTTTCTCTTTTTTTATGGCCTCTTTTTTTTCTTTTTTTTATTTAGTCCAGAGTCTCATCCCGACTTGTGTGGGAATCATAGTCTCCATCATCCTTTCCTCACTGGGACAATGCTCTAATAATGAAGATCGTCGCACTTTTATTTACTTACAACTCAAGAATTGCAACTCAATACATAGAACAAATATGACTCTATGTGAATGCCTCCGGTGGTTTATCGGGATGTGCAATGATTCAAGAGTGACATGTATGAAAAATTATGAATGGTGGCTTTGCCACAAATACGATGTCAACTACATGATCATGCAAGGCAATATGACAATGATGTAGCATGTCATAACAAACGGAACGGTGAAGAATTGCATGGAAATATATATTGGAATGGCTATGGAAATGCCATAATAGGTAGGTATGGTGGCTGTTTTGAGGAAGGTATATGGTGGGTGTATGGTACCGGCAAAAGTTGCGTGGTACTAGAGAGGCAAGCAATGGTGGAAGGGTGAGAGTGCGTATAATCCATGGACTCAACATTAGTCATAAAGAACTCACATACTTATTGCAAAAAATTATTAGTTATCGAAATGAAGTACTACACGCATGCTCCTAGGGGGGTAGATTGGTAGGAAAAGACCCTCGCTCGTCCCCGACCGCCACTCATAAGGAAGACAATCAATAAATAAATCATGCTCCAACTTCATCACATAATGGTTCATCATACGTACATGCTACGGGAATCACAAGCTTAAACACAAGTATCTCTCAAATTCACAACTACTCTACTAGCATGACTCTTATATCACCATCTTAATATCTCAAAACAACCATAAAGAATCAAACTTCTCATAGTATTCAATGCACTTTATATGAAAGTTTTTATTATAACCATCTTGGATGCCCATCATATTAGGACTAATTTTATAACCATAGAAAATTACGATGTTATTTTCAAAGTCTCTCAAAATAATATAAGTGAAGAATGAGAGATCAATAATTTCTATAAAATAAAACCACCACCGTGCTCTAAAAATATATAAATGAAACACTAGAGCAATATTTTCTAGCTCACAAGATATAAGTGAAGCAGTATTCTAATAAATTCCGATTCATGTGCGTCTCTCCCAAAAGGTGTGTATAGCAGGGATTATTGTGGTAAACTAAAAAGCAAAGTCTCAAATCATAAAAGACGCTCCAAGCAAAACACATATCATGTGGTGAATAATAATATAGCCCCAAGTAAAGTTACCGATAGACGAAGACGAAAGAGGGGACGCCTTCCGGGGCATCCCCAAGCTTAGGCTTTCGGTTGTCCTTTAATTTTACCTTGGGGTGCCTTGGGCATCCCCAAGCTTAGGCTCTTGCCACTCCTTATTCCAAAATCCATCAAATCTTTACCCAAAAACTTGAAAACTTCACAACACAAAACTTCAACAGAAAATATCATGAGCTCCGTTAGTATAAGAAAATAAACCACCACTTTAAGGTACTGTAATGAACTCATTATTTATTTATATTGGTGTTAAACCTACTGTATTCCAACTTTTCTATGGTTCATACCCCCCGATACTACTCATAGATTCATCAAAATAAGCAAACAACACACGAAAAAACAGAATCTGTCAAAAACAGAACAGTCTGTAGCAATCTGTAACTTTCGGATACTTCTGTAACTCTAAAAATTCTGAAATAAATTGGTGGACGTTAGGAATTTGTCTATAAATCATCTACAAAAAGAATCAACCTAAAAGCACTCTTCTGGAAAAAAATGATAGCTATTCTCGTGAGCGCAAAAAAATCTGTTTTTTACAGCAAGATCGCAAAGACTTCACCCAAGTCTTCCCAAAAGGTTCTACTTGGCACAAACACTAAATAAAACATAAAACCACATCTAAAAATAAGCTAGATGAATTATTTATTACTAAACAGGAGCAAAAAGTAAAGAATACAAAATAAAATTGGGTTGCCTCCCAACAAGCGCTATCGTTTAACGCCCCTAGCTAGGCATTGATAATTCGATGATGCTCATATGAAATACAAGAATTGAAGCACAAAGAGAGCATCATAAAACACGTGACAATCACATATAAGTCTAAGATACTTCCTATGCATAGGCATCTTATAGGCAAACAAATTATCATAGCAGGCAAAAACTAACATATGCAAGGAAGCGGAAAGAGACAATAGCAATCTCAACATAACTGGAGGTAATTTAGTAACTTGAAAATTTCTACAACCATATTTTCCCCTCTCATAATAATTACATGTGGGATCATAACCAAATTCAACAAAATAGCTATCACATAAAATATTTTCAACACGATCCACATGCATGCGAAGTTGACACTCTTCCAAAATAGTGGGATTAACACTAACCAAAGTCATGACCTCTCCAAACCCACTTTTATCAAAAATTTCATAAGATTGAACATTCTCAGAATATGTGGGATCCAAAGTTGACACTCTTCCAAACCCACTTTCAATAATATTGTAAACACTATTCTAAATCTCATATCCATCATGGGGCTTAAATAAATTTTCAAGATCATAAGAAGAATCACCCCAATCATGATCATTGCAACAAATAGTAGACATAGCAAAACTAGCATACCCAAGATTAGGGTTTTGCATATAACTAGCACAATTGACATCAATAGAATTTATAACAAAATCATTGAAATCATGCTTTTTATTCAAAGATCTATCGTGAATCACGTCATAAAGTACTTCATCACAATTTTTAGATTCACAAATTTCAAGCAAAACCTCATAAAGATTATCTAGTGCACTCAACTCACTAGAAATAGGTTCATCATAATTGGATCTCTTAAAAATATTAGCAAGTGGATGAGGATCCATAAACTTTTAGCAAGCGAAGATGCAAGCAAAAAGAAGGCACATGGTAACACAAGCAAACAAAAGATCGAACGGAAGAGGGGCGAAGAAAATGCAAAGGTTCTCGAAAATCGTTTTAGAGGTGGGGGAGAGGAAAATGAGAGGTGGATGGAAAATAATGTAATGCGAGGGAGAAGATTTTATGATGGGTACTTGGTATGTCTTGACTTGGCATAGATCTCCCCGGCAACGGCGCCAGAAATCGGGAAGTTGACGGGAGATCAAATCTTGTCTTGACTTGGCGTAAGTCTCCATGACAGTAGCGCTAGAAATACTTCTTGATACCTCTTGAGCTTGTGTTGGTTTTTCCCTTGAAGAGGAAAGGGTGATGCAACAAAGTAGCGTAAGTATTTCCCTCAGTTTTGAGAACCAAGGTATCAATCTAGTAGGAGACAACGCACAAGTCACCTAGTACCTACACAAACAATCGAGAACCTTGCAACAAATGCACTAAAGGGGTTGTCAATCCCTTCACGGTCAGTTTCCAAAGTGATATCTAATAAAGATAGTAAAGTAAATATTTCTGGTATTTTGTTTGTATAGATTGGAAAGTAAAGATTGGAAAATAGTAAACAAGATGTGATATAATGGAAAAGAGATGTAATATAATAGGAAAGAGACCCGGGGCCATAGGTTTCACTAGTGGCTTCTCTCAAGATAGCATGTATTACGGTGGGTGAACAAATTACTTCCGAGCAATTGATAGAAAAGCGCATATTATGAAGATATCAAAGGCAATGATCATGAATATAGGCATCACGTCTGTGTCAAGTAGACCAAAATGATTCTACATCTACTACTATTACTCCACACATCAACTGCTATCCAGCATGCATCTAGAGTATTAAGTTCATAAGAACAGAGTAACACATTAAGCAAGATGACATGATGTAGAGGGATAAACTCAAGTAATATGATATAAACCCCTTATTTTTATCCTCGATGGCAACAATACAATACGTGCCTTGCTGCCCCTACTGTCACTGGGAAAGGACACTGCAAGATTGAAACAAAAGCTAAGCACTTCTCCCATTGCAAGAAAGATCAATCTAGTAGGCCAAACTAAACCGATAATTTGAAGAGACTTCCAAAGATATCAACTCATGCATATAAGAATTCAGAGAAGAACCAAATAATATTCATAGATAATATTGTTCGTAAATCCACAATTCATCGGATCTCGGCAAACACACCGCAAAAGAGTATTACATCAAATAGATGTCCAAGAACATCGAGGAGAACTTTGTATTGAGAATCAAAGAGAGAGAAGAAGCCCTCCGTGAGGTCTATGGTAAACTACTCATGCTTCACCGGAGAGGCAATGGTGTTGATGTAGAAGCCCTCCATGATCGATTCCCCCTCCGACAGATCGCCGGAGAAGGCCCCAAGAAGGGATCTCACGGGTACAGAAGGTTGCGCGGTGGAAAATGGTTTCGTGGCTCTCCCTGATGTTTCTAGGGTATAAGACTATATATAGGCGAAAGAAGTACGTCAGTGGAGCTACAAGGGGCCCACAAGGGTGGAGGGCGCTCCTACCCCCCTAGGCGCGCCCTTAGGCCTCGTGGAGGCCTCATGGCGTTTTTGACTTCAACTCCAAGTATTCTGGATTGCTTTCGGTCCAAGAAAGAGCATCGCGAAGGTTTTATTCCGTTTGTACTCCGTTTGGTATTCCTTTTCTGCAAAACTCTAAAATAGGCAAAAAAAAGCAGAAACTGGCACTAGGCCTCCGGTTAATAGGTTAGTCCCAAAAATAGAGCATATTAAAGCCCATTATACATCCAAAACAGATAATATAATAGCATGGAACAATAAAATATTATAGATACGTTGGAGACGTATCAAGCACTTTTTGGTATAATGTTTGGCATAGATGGGAAGTCAAAGGGTAATCCTAAGGCAAGAGTCGATCAGGAGGCGCTATGTCATAGACCGTTACCAAACATGCAACCACCAAAGGGAAAGAAGAACTGGACAAAACCAAAGGCATGGTTCAATCCTGGAAGGCCATCTATGAGGGAAATTATCTTGTGGGTGAAAATGCAGTTGATGTTCCCCGATGGGTATGCCGTGAATCTAAAGAGGGGAGCGAGTCTTGAAAAATCGAAGATATTTGGTCTCAAGAGTCATGATTGGCACATATGGATTGAGCGGGTAATGCTGGTGATGTTGCGTGGATTCATCCCTGAGGATGAATGACTAGTAGATTTCACTAGTGGCTTCTCTCGAGAAAAATAGAAAACGGTGGGAAAACAATTTTTGTTGGGCAATTAATAGAACTTCAAATAATCATGATGATATCCAGGCAATGATTATTATATAGGCATCACGTCCAAGATTAGTAGACCGACTCCTGCCTGCATCTACTACTATTACTCCACACGTCGACCGCTATCCTGCATGCATCTAGTGTATTAAGTTCATGGAAAAACGGAGTAATGCAATAAGATCGATGACATGATGTAGACATGATCTATTCTTGTAGAAATAGACCCCACCTTGTTATCCTTAATAGCAACGATACATACGTGTCGTTTCCCTTTCTGTCACTGGGATCAAGCACCGTAAGATCGAACCCATCATAAAGCACCTCTTCACATTGCAAGATAAATAGATCAAGTTGGCCAGACAAAACCAAATATCGGAGAAGAAATACGAGGCTATAATCAATCATGCATATAAGAGATCAAAGAAGACTCAAATAACTTTCATGGATAAAAACATAGATCTGATCATAAACTCAAAGTTCACCGGATCCCAACAAACACACCGCAAAAAGACTTACATAATATGGATCTCCAAGAGACCATTGTATTGACAATCAAGAGAGAGAGATAGGAAGCCATCTAGCTACTAACTACGGACCCGTAGGTCTATAAAGAACTACTCACGCATCATCAGAGAGGCACCAATGGACATGATGAACCCCTCTGTGATGGTGTCTAGATTAGATCTGGTGTTTATGGACTCTGCAGCAGCTGAAATTGATTTCCGTTGACTCCCCTAGGGTTTCTGGAATATTGGGGTATTTATAGAGCAAAGAGGCGGTGCGGGAGGCCAACGAGGACAGCACAACCCACCGGAGCGCGCTTGGGGCCCAGGCGCACCCTGGTGGGTTGTGCTCCCCTCGGAGCTCCCCTCAGGTGCGTTCCTGGCCAACTGGATGTCTTCTAGCCCAAAAAAATGCACAAAAAGATTTGCTGCATTTGGACTCCTTTTGGTATTGATTTCCTGCGTTGTAATAAATGTGCAGAAAACAACAACTAACACTAGGCACTATGTCAATAGGTTAGTACCAATAAGTGATATAAAATGACTATAAAATGATTGTAAAACATCCAAGAATGATAATATAATAGCAAGGAACAATCAAAAATTATAAATACGTTGAAGACGAATCATCATCCCCAAGCTTAATTTCTGCTCGTCCTCGAGTAGGTAAATGATAAAAACAGATTTTTTTGTGGATTTCTGCCTAACATGTTCATCACATTTTCTTTTCTTTATAGCATGGACATTTGGACTTTTATATGGTTCAAATCAATAGTATAGTTTTGACATGAAAACTTTAATACTCAAGCATACCAACAAGCAACCATGTCTTTCAAAATATCGACACTAAAGCAAGTTATCCCTAGCCCGTTATGCTCAACCATTGATCCATTCATGAAACACACTCGGATATTAGCTACACCCAATGCTCAAATACGATCATAGTGCCCCTTAGTTGGTGCTTTATAAGAGAAGACAGCGACTCAAGTTCAAAATAAAAATTGCATAAAGTAAAAGAAAGGCTCTTCGCAGAGGGGAGTAGGGATTTACAGAGGTGCCAGAGCTCAAAGCGAAAATTGAGAGATAAAAACATTTTGGGAGGCATACTTTTCGCACCAACGAAAAAGACTTAGAGCTCCCAACATTTTCCATGCTAGATACATCATAGGCGTCTACCAAACAAAAAATAAAGTTTATTCCTTTCTCCACCATTACTTTCACTTTCCATGGCTAAACGTATCCACAGGTGCCCTCCATACCAACACTTTTCAAAGTAGTTTATTATTTCACAACATAAAGTAAATTCATTTTTCATTTCGGGACTGGGCATCCCTAATACCTTTGTCGTACTCACGTGCAATGACAAGTGAACGAACATTCATCATGAGAATAACACATCTAGCATGGAAAATATTGTCCACCCCTCACCGCCTCGCGAGCGGTAGAGCACACAAAACAGAAATTTATTATGAAAATTAGAGATGGCACATGCAAATTTGCTTAGAACGGCATGGAAATGCCGTATATAGGTAGGTATAGTGGACTCATATGGCAAAACTGGTTTAAAAGGGTTTGGATGCACAAGTAGTGATCATACTTAGTGCAAAATGAAGGCTAGCAAAAAGATTGAGAAGCGACTAACCAAGTAACACCAAACAATGCACCACAAGTAGGATATAAATTTCATTGCATAACTATTGACTTTCGTGCTTGCATAGGGAATCACAAACCTTCACATCAATATTCTTACTAAAGCACAATTACTCATCAACATGACTCACATATCATATCATCATATCTCAAAACCATTACTAAGAATCAAGTTTATTTTGTCTAGTAATATTCATGAAAGTTTTTATTATATCCTCCTTGGATATCTATCACTTTGGAACCATTTTCATATCTTGCTTTTGATAAGCTCAAACAAATTTAAGTGAAGAACACGAGCATAAATTTTCTTTCTCTCAAAATTATCTAAGAGAAGCAAGAGAGAATTTCTTAAAAAAATACTAACTCCCAAATAAATCTAAGTGAAGCATGAGAGCATTTCTTCAAAAATAAAAAAGCACACCGTGCTCAAAAAAGATATAAGTGAACCACTAGAGCAATTCCAAGGCCCTAGAAATTTAAGTGAAGCATAGAAGCAAGCATAGCATAATTTTTGGCTCTCTCAAAAAGGTGTGTCCAGCAAGGATTCAACACTTAAAACACAAAGCAAAACAAGCAAAGACTCATATCATACAAGACTCTCCAAGCAAAACTCATAATATGTAACGAATAAAAATATAGCTCCAAGTAAAATACCGATGGTTGTTAGAAGAAAGAGGGGATGCCACTCGGAGGCATCCCCAAGATTAGTTGCTTGCTACTTCTTGAATATTATCTTGGGGTGCCTCGGGCATCCCCAAGCTTAGCCTTTTGCTAATCCTTATTCCTTCATCCATCATAAGATCACCCAAAACTTGAAAACTTCAATCACACAAAACTCAACAAAACCTCCGTGAGATCTGTTAGTATAAGAAAGCAAACCACTACTATAAGTATTGTTGCAAACCCAATCATATTTTATTTTGCATTATTTCTACTGCATTCCAACTTTTCTATGGCAAAAACTCATCAAATAAAATCATAGAATCATAAAAACAAGTGCACAACACAAAGAAAACACAAACTGTCAAAAACAGAACAGTCTATAGCAATCTGACTACTTCGAATACTTCTGTAACTCCAAAAATTCTGGAAAATTAGGAAAACGTGAATAGTTTGTTTATTAATCTTCTTCAAAAAGAATCAACTCAAAAACACTCATCTAATAAAAACTAAAAATAATTTCATGATCGCAAAAGTTTCTGTTTTTCGTCAAGATCAAATCAACTTTCACCCAAATCATCCCAAAGGCCTTGCTTGGCACAAACACTAATTTAAACCACAAAAACACATCCAACCAGAGGTAAATTTGGGTATTTTATTGAAAACAGCAAGAAAACCAAAATGGAAAAAGATACAAGTTGGGTTGCCTCCCAACAAGCGATATCATTTTACGCCCCTAGCTAGGCATAACGTGTAGGATCTAAGTTTTGTCATCTTTGGTTCTAGATCCATATGATGCCCTCATGATTGATTCATAAGGTGGTTGAATTCTTGTTCTAGGGAAGTGTTCCATACCCTTCCTTAGTGGAAATTGAAATTTAATATTGCCTTCTTTCATATCAATCACGACACCAATAGTACGTAAAAACAGTCTACCAAGAATAATTGGACAAGACGGATTGCAATCAATATCAAGAACAATAAAATATGTGGGCACATAATTCCTATTTGCAAGAATAAGAAAACCATTAATTCTTCCCATAGGCCTTTTAATAGTAGAATCCGCCAAGTGCAAATTTAAAGAGCATTCTTCAATATTGGTAAGACCAAGCACATCACATAAAGATTTCAGAATTGTAGAAACACTAGCACCCAATTCACATAAAGCAAAACACTCATAATTTTTAATCTTGACTTTAATAGTAGGTTCCCACTCATCATGCAATTTTCTAGGAATTTAAACTTCTAATTCCAACTTTTCTTCAAAAGCTTTCATCGTGGCATCAACAATATATTTATAGTAAAAGCTTTATTTTGGTCATAAGCATGGGGTGAATTTATCATGCATTGCAACAAAGAAATACAATCAAACAAAGATAAACTATCATGATTAAAGTCTTTGTAATCCAAAATAGTGGGCACGTCACTAGTTAAAGTATTGACCTCTTCAAACCCACTTTTATCAACTTTCTCAACAATATTTTCACCCGCTGAATCATAGGGACGCCTTCTAACTAAAGTTGACTCTGCTCCAGTCCCTTTTTCATCAATCTTAATTTTACTAAACAAAGAATAAATAGAAGAGACACCAATCACTTTAAGATCTTCATCACTTTTATGAAAGTAACCACCAAAAAATGCTCTTTCCAAAAATTCTCTTTTAGCTCTAAGCATATAGTGGTTCTTTTCTTACTTTCATCCATAGAAATATAAAGAGATTTAACTGATTCTTCAACTTTAGGCACAAAAAATTTCATATTGAGAGTTTTTACATCATGAGAAATTCTATCAATACTTCTAGACAAATCATCAACCTTATTCAACTTTTTGTCTATCAAAGCATCGAAAGCTTTTTGAGTATTGGTAAATTCTTTAATATTGTTTTCAAGTTCAGAGGTGTTTCTATTATTATTACAACTAGGATTACCATAGGAATTACCATAATTATGAGAGGAATTACTAGGAAAAAGCCTAGGATTAAAATTACCTCTATAAGCATTGTTATTGAAATTGTTTCGTGAGATAAAATTCACATCTATGGCATCACAATTTTGCAAAATCAAAGTAGACAAAGGCACATCATTAAAATCAATAGGAGCACTTTTATTAGCAACCAACTTCATAAGAGCATCATCTTTTTCACTCAAAGAATTTATTTCTTCTACCAAATTGACTTTTTTACTAGTAGGAGCTCTTTCGGTATGCCATTATGAGTAATTTGCCATAATATTGTCTAGCAATTTAGTAGCTTCACCCAAAGTAATTTCCATAAAAGTACCCCCTGCGACGGAATCTAAAAGATTATGAGAAACAAAATTCAATCCTGCATAATTTTTTTGTATGATCATCCAAATATTTTATACATGAGTTGGGCAATTCCTGAGCATAAGTTTCATCCTTTCCCAAGATTGTGCAACATGCTCATGTTCAAGTTGCTTGAAATTCATGATCTAGGTTCTAAGGGAAATAATTTTTGCAGGCGGAAAATACTTAGTAATAAAAGCATCCTTGCACTTGTTCCAATAATTGAAACTATTGCGAGGCAAAGAAGAAAACCAATTTTTTGTGCAATCTTGCAAAGAAAATGGAAATAATTTCAAATTCACAACACCATTGTCCACATCTTTTTTCTTTTGCATATCGCATAATTCCACGAATGTGTTAAGATGGGACGCGTCATCCTCTTTAGGAGTACCAGCAAATTGATCTTTCATAACAAGATTCGGCAAAGCAGTATTAATATCACAAGACTCTACACTAGTGGCGGGAGGAGCAATCGGAGTGCTAATAAAATCATTATTGTTGGTATTTGAGAAATCACACAAATTGGTGTTCTCTTGAGTCATGATGACTACACAACAAGATTGCACTCAAAAATAGATCTGATGAGAAAACGACGAACGAAAAAGAGGGCGAATAAAACGGCTTTTTTGTGAAGTGGGCGAGAGGAAAACGAGATGCAAATGGCAAATAATGTAAATTGTGAGGAGATGGGATTTGTGATTAGAAACCTGGTTGATGTTGAAGATCCTCCCCGGCAATGGCGCTAGAAATTCCTTTTGATGTCTGCTAGAACTACGTCGCTATTTCCCGAAAAAGGAAGGAATGATGTAGTATAACGACAGTAGGTATTTCCCTCGGTGATGAGACCAAGGTTATCGAACCAGTAGGTGAACCTCCTAACACCACGAAAATAGCCCCTGCACACAAATAACAAATACTTGCAACCTAACGTGTAAAAGGGATTGTCAATCCCTTTCGGGTACGGCGCCTCAAGTAGGCAAGATAACGTGAAATAATTGTGGTAGATAGAATAAATAGATCGCGGAATAAATAAATTGCAGTAAGGTATTTTTGTATTTTTGGTTTAACAGATCTGAAAATAAAAGCAAAGGAAAATAGATCGCGAAGGTAAATATGATGAAAAGAGACCTAGGGGGCGTAGGTCTCACTAGCCTTCTCTCGAGAAAATAGCAACAGTGGGAAAACAATTACTATTGGGCAATTGATAGAACTTCAAATAATCATGACAATATCCAGGCAGTGATCATTATATAGGCATCATGTCCAAGATTAGTAGACCGACTCCTGCCTGCATCTACTACTATTACTCCACACATCGACCTCTATCCAGCATGCATCTAGTGTATTAAGTTCATGGAAAAAGGGAGTAATACAATAAGAACGATGACATGATGTAGACAAGATCTATTTATGTAGAAATAGACCCCATCTTGTTATCCTTAATAGAAACGATACATACTCGTCGTTTCCCTTCTGTCACTGGGATCAAGCACCGTAAGATCGAACCCATCACAAAGCACCTCTTCCCATTGCAAGATAAATAGATCAAGTTGGCCAAACAAAACCCAAATATCAGAGAAGAAATACCAGGATATAATCACTCATGCATATAAGAGATCAAACAAGACTCAAGTAACTTTCATGGATAAAAACATAGATCTGATCATAAACTCAAAGTTCATCGGATCCCAACAAACACACCACAAAAAGTCTTACATCATATGGATCTCCAAGAGACCATTATATTGATAATCAAGAGAGAGAGAGAGAGAGAGGAAGCCATCTAGATACTAACTACGGACCCGTAGGTCTGCAAAGAACTACTCATGCATCATCAGAGAGGCACCAATGGACATGATGAACCCCTCTATGATGGTGTCTAGATTGGATCTGGTGTTTCTAGACTCTGTGGCAGCTGGAATTGATTTCCGTCGACTCCCCTAGGATTTCTGGAATATTGGGGTATTTATAAAGCAAAGAGGCGGTGTGGCAAGACAACGAGGAGGGAACAACCCACCGGGGCGCGCTTGGGACCCCAGGCATGCCCTAGTGGGTTGTGCTCCCCTCAGAGCTCCCCTGAGTTGCGTTCTTGGCCCAGTGGATGTCTTCTGGCCCAAAAAATCCAAAAAAAGTTTCACAGCGGTTGGACTCCGTTTGGTATTGATTTCCTGCGATGTAAAAAACATGCAAAACACAGCAACTGACACTGGGAACTATGTCAATAGGTTAGTACCAAAAAATGATATAAAATGACTGTAAAACATCCAAGAATGATAATATAACAACATGGAAGAATCAAAAATTATAGATACGTTGGAGACGTATCAACGTCTCTGATGGTTTTGGATTATATAGGCCAAAAATTAGGGTTAAGAGACCTCCGAGGGGGCCACAAGCCTAGGGGGCACGCCCCTACGGCTTGTCGTCGCCTCGTGGGTCTTATGACTTCATCTCCAAGTCTCGTTTCTGGTCCAAGAAAAATCATCGCAAAAGTTTTATTCCGTTTGGACCCCATTTGATATTCCCTTTCTATAAAACTCAAAAACAAGGACTCCGTTTGGTGTTGTCTTCCCCAATTCTCCGTATTATCCCCTGAGAGAGAGTATCATGCCCATATAATATTGACCGTCATACGTGCGAGGGGCTTCCTCCTAGCTCTGCCTGAAGAAACTTAGTGGTAGGGAAATACTTCGCCATCAATATTCTGGCACTTAGCATTGTAGGATCAGTCAGTATGCGCCATGCTTGTTTCGCTAGCAAGGCCAAGTTGAACAACTCTATATCATGGAATCCTAAACGTACGCAATGTTTCGGCCTCGTCATCATGCTCCCCGAAACCCAACTAGCTTTCCTCTTGCCTTCCTTACTCCCCCACCAAAACTTTCATATCAAAGAATTTAGATGTTCACATAAGCCTCGGGGGAGTTTAAAACAAGACATGGAGTATACTGGCAGTGTTTGGGCCACTGATTTGATGAGTACTTCCTTTCCCCCAACAAAAAGAATTTTGTCTAGCCATCCCTTAACTTAATTCTAGACTATATCCTTCGAGAATTTGAAAGCTCTGTTTTTGCTGTTACCAACATCAGAGGGTATGCCCAAATATCTTTCTAACAAAGACTCATTAGTGACTTCCAAAGCCTGCATTACACTTGTCCAGAGCACATTGGGACAACCCTTACTAAAAAAACTAACGATTTTGAGAGGTTGATCCTTTGGCCCGAGGCATTATAGTAGCGATCTAAAATAGAAGACAACTCATTTGCTCCATCAACACTAGCTCCTACAAACAGCAGGCTATCATCCGCAAAAAGTAAGTGGCTTACCGGTGGAGCCGGCGGAGCCACTCGAATACCAATGAGGTGTGCTGATTCATTAGATTTCAAAAGGCATGAAAGGCCCTCCGCTGTAAGTAAAAATAGGTACAGAGAAATTGCGTCTCCCTGACGGATCCCCCTAGAAGGTGAAAATTGTTCGAGCTTGCTACCATTAAAGAGCACTGAAAATTTAACCAAAATCACCATCCTCATGATTAATGAGACCCAACCGGGCTCAAAACCAAGCTTGAGCATGATCGCTTCCAAGTATTCCCACTCGACCCTATCAGAGGCCTTCATCATGCCAAGCGCGCAAAATCTGTTCCTTTGTGGCTTGTTCCTTTTCATAAAATGCAAGCACTCATGGGCCGTGATAATATTATTAGTGATCATCCTCCCTGGTACAAATGCCGATTGTTCCTCTGAAATAATCTCAGGCAAAATCTGTTTTAATCTATTTGAGATTACCTTCGAAGCTATTTTGTACAACACATTACAAAGACTTATCGGTCTAAATTGGGTTAATTGGGTAGGATCCCTAACCTTGGGAATAAGAACAAGTGTTGTTTCATTGATTACCTTTGGGCTTTCCTCTCCCCGATCCGCAGCACCACCTCTGTGACCTCAGGGCCGCACAAATCCCAGTGATGTTGGAAGAATGTGTTGGGTATCCGTCGGGGCCCGGCGCTTTTGTCGGATACATTTGGAACAGTGCAGTTTTCACCTCCTTTGCCTTATATGGAGACATTAGCATAGTGTTCATCTGGGGAGTCACCTAGTTGGGAACCGAGTCCAGCACTACTCCCATAACCAATGTGCCTCCTGAAAGAAAAAATTCCTGATAAAAGGAATTAGCAAGGGAAGCCATCTCGGCCGGGTATTGTGTTAGAGAGCCGTCATTTTGCTATAGAGATCAGATTGTGTTCTGGCGTCGATGCATGCTCACACGTCGTTGAAACAACTTGGTGTTCTTGTCACCATCTGTAAGCCAATCCACTCTAGATCTCTGTCACAACAAGTTTTCTTCCATGTGATACAGCTCAGTTAGTGATCTGAAATTTTTAGCTCTGCATGCGATGGGTCGACTCTTCTGGGATCGTTTTGCAAATTTGCCAGCTCTCTCTTCATTTTTTTAATCCGCCGGGAGACTTGTCCGATAGGCACTCTACTCGGCTAGGTAAGGGAAATAGAAACGCCCTAGGATTGAAATTCCCTCTATATGCGTTATTACCAAAATTGTTCATACCAACAAAATTCACACCCATAGATTCATTATTATTTCCAATCAAAGAAGACAAAGGAATATCATTAGGATCAATAGGTGCACTATTACTAGCAAACAATAATATTAATTCATCCATCTTTCCACTCAAAGTATTTATTTCTTCAATTGCATGCACTTTTTACTAGTGGAAGATCTTTTGGTATGCCATTGAGAGTAATTTGCCATTATATTATCAAGGAGTTTAGTAGCTTCTCCTAATGTGATTTCCATAAAAGTACCACCCGCAGCGGAATCCAAAAGATTTCTAGATGCAAAATTTAATCCCGCGTATTTTTTTTATATAATCATCCATAAACTCAAACCATGCGTAGGGAAATTCTTATCATCAATTTCATCCTCTCCCAAGATTGTGCAACATGCTCATGATCAAGTTGCTTAAAATTCATTATATCGTTCCTAAGGGAGATGATCTTAGCGGGCGGAAAGTACTTGGAAATAAAAGCAACTTTACACTTATTCCATGAATCAATATGTCGGTGTACATTAGTAGGGGCTCTGCTTTTGACCCTTTACTTGTGCACGGGTAGTCAGAGCCACCCGCCACAGCCACGCATAACAGGGCAGGAAAGGGAAGCCGAAGAGAAGCCAAAGGCACAAGACAAACAAGGCAACATCAAGGACCAAGGCCACAAAGTACAGATGGGCGAAGCAGGTTTCCCCGGCAAGACCCTTGCCGAGGGCAGCCCCGGCAAGCCCCTTGCCGGGGCGGCTCACCCACACCAGTGGAGCGGGCCACCCTCGAGCCACGGTCTCCAATAGCTATGTTGGACCAGGGCTCGGGAGGCACCTCCATGGCGGCATGCAGATCTTTGTGAAGACATAGAATGCTCAAGATCAAATGAGGATTGGAAAGCAACAATACTCACCAAGATCCTTACCAAAGGAGTCCATGTCTTGCCGGGACGCCAGCACACCACGGCAGGACCCTTGCCGGGCCACCCGGCAAGACCCTTGTCGGGCCACCCGACAAGACCCTTGACAGAGGCGACAGCAGGGCCACTGCCAGGCCCAAACCAATCAACTCCCCGCCGCCGTTCGCATACAGCTTCCAGTCCAACCAGCTGGGCAGGCACCTGCGTGGCAACATGCAGCTTCCAGGCCAACTCAGCACGCACCTGCATGGCGGCATGCAGACCTTCATGGAGGCTCCACCTCCGCGCCACCTCAGATGCTTGCCTACCTACATGGCACCAGATGCATCACTGGCCAGGGCGCGTGTCGAGGCGAGGAGGAGCGGCGACGGACGGGACGGGACTCGCTCCCGTCCCCGATAAAGTGAACGGGCACCTAAGCCTCGCATTAAATGCGCTTTGACCTGTAATACCAGCGATAAGCTCACAGCATTGTAGCACTTTCCACCTCCTGTGTGCCACTGTGGCAGCCCCTTTCGCTTATAAAAGGAGGCCCATGGCGCACTGGAGAAGGATTCGGCTCTTTAGAACCTAGCACCACCCGGAGCTAGTTCAAGACTCAAGAACACTAAATACATCCACCAAAGCAGGATCGTAGGGTTTTATGCACCATTGCGGCCCGAACCTGGGTAAAATCCCCTTTGTGCTATCTGTTAGTCCCGCTCTTCTCACGATCCCGCGCCCCGCAACCGTAGTAGGGATTCCAGTGATCCCATAGGTCTCGTTTCCCACTGACATCTTTGGCGCGCTAGGAAGGGGGCGTGCAAATGTGAGAATCTGGTCTAGCAGTTGACCTAGTTATTCTTCATCGCCATGGCTCCTAAGAAGAAAACGACCACGGTGATCGGTTTGTCCGGGACCGGATTGCCAGTACCGGTGCGGACCAGTAGGGGGCCAGTCGCGGAGAGAACCCGTGGTGCGGCCCGCGAATATCCGCATCAACCTGGCGGTCCAGGCCCGGTGAGTGGCGTCGTTCGCGCGCCAGGCGACGAGCCACCAGTCGCGGGCTCTAGAGACGGAGTCAGGGCCCCCGCAGGTGGCGCGGGGTCCTCCAGGGGCGCCGCCATCCCGCCCGACGGCGGCACAGCGACCTCCAAGACGCCAACGCCGGCGCCCATGGAGCGCTCTTCTCAGGTTGTGCGTGATGAGCAGTGTCACCCTGCCGGTGACCCTGTGCGCCGCCCTAGGAAGAGTCCCGTGCGCCCATCACATGATGAGGAGGGCCAGCACACGCGTCGAGGTGTTGACGGAGGTGCCGAACGGCCGCGGGCCTGTGACGCAGCTCCTTCTAACGTGGTTAGAAGTCGAGGCGCATCGCGGTCCACCCAAATTTCGCCGCCACCCACGTGAGTGGAAGCCCTAGCACGCGCGCAGCTGCTACTCGATTTTCCTCCCGCCGCGGAGAAGCTCGACGAATGGAGGGCCACCGTCTGGAGCCTCGTCGGCATCGCCAACAACGATGAGTTGCGGCCGGCGGGACCCGTAGGCCGTCGCTCCGTCGAGCCACCGCATGCCAGCGGAGGACGTGCTAGAGGTGATGCGGCCACGGTGCACTCCCCTCCTCCATCTCGGCCACCCAGGGCGTTGGTCCGTCACGACGACGCTCGTGATGATATCTCCATCGCGTCGTCCGACCCGCGAACCAACCGCGACCAGCGCCAAACTCTTCGAGAGCGGGCTCACGAGGACGCTCGAACCACCATCGACCGTCACGTGATGTGCGCCACCAGTTGGACAGGCGGACAGGGCCCGTTACAGACCACCCAGCACCAGGAGGCTACGGTGGCCTACCCTACGAGGTGGGTTGTCCGGCTTTCACTCGTGAGCTATGGCAGTTCCAGTGGCCCTCCCACCGTATGTTCAAGCCTGACGTCGGCGAGAAGTACAACGGCAAGACTCACCCGTCAGAGTCCTCAGCATCTACACCATCATGATGCAGGCTGCTGGGGCCCGCGATGATAAGGTGCTTGCCAACTACTTCCCGTTGGCACTCAAGCCTAATGTTATGTCATGGTTGATGCACTTGCCGATGGATTCCATCTCTTCTTGGGTGGATCTGTGCCATGAGTTTGTTGGCGCCTTTACCGGAGGTCACCAAGCTCATGGCCAGGCGAGTGATTTACACATCATCCCCCAGAAGGAAGGAGAAAATTTGCGCAAGTACATCCCAAGGTTCAGCCGGGTGCAGTACAACATCCCCGATGTTCATCTCGCCGCCGTGATCAGTGCATTCCACCAGAATGTGCGCAACCGCAAGATGCGCGAAGAGCTGGCGATGAACAAGGTCAAGGATGTGGCTGAGCTTTATATCCTGGCCGATCGATGCGCTCGCACCGAAGAGGGAAGGAAGTACCCCGGCGAAGATGCCGGTGCGGAAACCGACTCCACTGGCGACACTGCCACCCCAGCGAAGAAGGGCCGGCACCGTAACAGGAAGTGCAAGGGCAAGGTTGTGCTTGCCATTGAGGGATCCGATGACATCGGCACCACCAAGAAGACCAAGGCGAGCAACCCCGGCAAGGAGGTTGCCGGGTGTGTCGCTTGCCGGGCCTTGGCGGATGCCGACAAGCTAGGAGGCTCCGGCAAGTAGTATTGCAAGATCCACCGCACCAACGGCCATGACCTCCAAAACTGCCAGCAGTTAGAGCTGCTCGCTGAGAAGCAGAAAGCCGAGTATGAGTGGCGGGACAAGGAGAAAGGCCAAGATGGTGTCGAGGGGTCCGGCAAGAAACGTGGCAGCCAAGGAGGCCACCGCAGCAAGGATAATCAGCAGGAAAGGCCCGCTCGGGGCCGCGACAAGAAGCAGGAAGATGATGATCATGACGAGCACGACGAGTCCGGCGACCACGAGTTTCAAAAGGCCATAGAGGCCATGTGTGTCGATGGTGGCACCTCGCTGCATACGTCCCACCGCCATCTCAAGCAGTGGGCGCGTGAGATCACGGCGGTGGAGCCATCGTTCAACGCACGGAGGCCGCTGAAATGGTCCAGCACGCCCATCATCTTTGACACCGAGGACCACCCTGACCGCACTACTGCTGTTGGTTATTTTCCATTGTTGGTTTCACCAACAATCCGCAACCTCAAGGTGACGAAGATGTTGGTTGATGGTGGGGCCGGCCTGAACTTGATCTCGCCTGTTGTGGTCAAAAGGCTGCAGATCCCTGATGGAGACCTCGAGGAGATGGGCACATTCCAAGGGGTTAACCCGGGGAGGAGCCAGCCAAAGGGAAAGGTCATGCTGCCCGTAACCTTCGGGGGTGAGCTGAACCATAGGATGGAGAGGATTGTTTTTGATGTAGCCGAGATCCCCTTGCCTTACAACGGGATCCTCGGCCGCCCGACGCTAGCCAAGTTCATGGCGGCTTCACACTACGCCTACAACATGTTGAAGATGCCAGGGCCGATGAACATCATCACCGTCCCCTCCGACAAGAAAGATGCATTGATTTGCGCCGACCAACTCTACCGGGAAGCAGTTGCAGCAGCTGCTGCTAAGGCACCTGCTCCTGCCGACGGAGCCCCGAGAAGGAAGAAGACCGGCAAGACCCCTCCCACCCACTTCGGTGAGCACACCTCTTCGGGGTGTTGCGCTCCTGTTGAGGACGTGCCAGAGAGCTCCACCGGCAAGAGCAAGAAGGCCAGAGCTGCACCACCAGAGACCAAGAAGGTGCCCGTCAAGGAGGACGGCATGGGGGGAGCTTTTACCATAAGCTCCACCCTCAACAGCAAATAGGAAAGGGAGCTCGTCACTTTCCTGCGGGCGAATGTCGATGTGTTTGCGTGGCAAGCTTCCGACATCCCCGGCGTTCCCAGGAAAGTGATTGAGCACCATCTTGCCGTCTGTCCTCATGCGCGGCCCGTCAAGCAGAAGGTCAGGAAGCAAGCTCTGGAGAGGCAAGAGTTCATCATGGAGGAAATCAGGAAGCTAGAGGCGGCAGGCTTGGTAAGGGGAGTATTCCATCCGACGTGGTTGGCCAATCCGGTAGTAGTGCGCAAGGCAAATGGTAAGTGGAGGTTGTGTATTGACTACACAGACATCAATAAGGCTTGTCCAAAGGATCCCTTCCCGTTGCCGCGCATCGACCAGATTGATGACTCCACGGCTGGGTGTGACCTGTTATCATTCCTCGACACCTACTCAGGGTACCACCAGATCTTCATGATGAAGGAGGACGAGGAAAAGGCGTCATTCATCACCCCATCTGGTACGTACTACTTTTTACGGATGCCTTTCGGGTTGAAGAGTGTTGGCTCAACCTTTGCAAGAGCAGTCCAAATTGGTTTTGAACCCCAGCTATATAGAAATATGGAAGCTTATATGGACGATATAGTGGTCAAAACCAAGGACAAAGCAACACTTGTGCAAGCTCTGGAGGAAACATTTGGGAACCTGCACAGGATCAACCTCAAATTGAACCCTGAGAAGTGTGTCTTCGGTGTCTCGTCCGGCAAGCTTCTCGGGTTCTTTGTGTCGCAACACGAGATTGAAGCAAACCTAGATAAGATCAAGGCCATTAAGCAGATTGAGGCACCCAAACGGATCAAGAACGTGTGTAGGCTCACTCGCTGCATTGCCTCCATGAGTCGATTCATCTCCAAGTCCGCGGAGTGTGCCCTTCCTTTTCTCAAGATCTTGAAGAAAGCGGGCCCAGTGGAGTGGACCCCAGAGGCCGAGGCGGCGTTACAAGACTTGAAGAAGTACCTCTCCTCTGCCCAAGTGCTGGTTACGCCCAAACCACAAGAACCGTTGCTGCTATATCTAGCAGCAACAAACCAAGTGGTTAGCGCCGCATTGGTGGTGTAGAGAGTGGTCGACGAGGAGACAGCAGCAGCGGCAAAGTCAACAGTTGGCGGGCCAGAACCTTCCCTGGCAGGGCTCGGTCCCGGCAAGACTGAGCCCCCGGCAAGGCTCGGTACCGGCAAGACTGACACCAGTACGGCAGGACCCGCGTGGTCGGGTGAAGTGGTGCAAAGGAAGAAGATGGTGCAGCACCCAGTTTACTTCGTCAGCTCCCTCTTGCAGGGAGCTAGGTCGAGATATTCAGGTGTGCAAAAATTGCTCTTCGGCCTCCTTATGGCCTCGAGGAAGCTGCGCCACTACTTCCAAGCACACGAGATCACCGTGGTTACCCGCCTTCCGTTGCAACGGATACTGCATAAGCCAGATGCAACAGGAAGGATCATGGAATGGGCCCTGGAGCTGTCAAGTTTCGGCTTGAAGTTTGAAAGTACCTCGACGATTCAGAGCAGAGTCTTGGCAGAGTTTGTTGCAGAATGGACCTCGACGCCTGACGAAGAGGTACAGGAGACCACTCTCCCCGACGAGGAAACGAGTGGCAACTGGATCATATACTTTGATGGGGCTTTTTTGCTACAAGGCGTCAATGCTGGTGTGCTACTTGTCGCACCCACCGAAGAGCACCTCAAGTACGTCATCCAAATGCACTTTCCCCGGGAGATGTCAACCAACAACACTGCTGAGTACGAGGGTTTGCTTGCCGGTCTCAGGATCGCGGCGGACCTCGGAGTCAAAAAGCTCATCGTCAGGGGCGACTCACAACTCGTCGTCACACAGGTCAACAAATATTATCAAAGCCCGTTGATGGAAGCCTACGTGGATGAAGTGAGGAAGCTGGAGGAGCGCTTTGATGGTATACGAGCAGAACACGTCCCTCGGGCGGAGAACGACATTGCCGACTACTTGTCAAAGCGCGCTACCCTCAAGCTACCTGTGGAACCAGGTAGTTTCATGCTTCAGTTAACTCAACCGTTCGTTGAGCCGTCAACCGGGAAGAATAAGCGAAGGAAAAGCTAGGCTCCGGCAAGTACTTCCCCATCGAGCTCCCTGGAACCGCCGATGAAGATGTTGCCGTGGATGCCGATCCTGCCGCAGGATAACCGACTCCGGCTGGACCGGAGGTCATGGCCATAGAGACAGCCGTTCCCATGGCAGAAGAGATGCCTTTAGTCCTTGTCGTTGAGCCACAGGCTCCAGCATGGGCGCAGCACACCGTCCGATTCCTCCAAATGGGAGAGATTCCTGAGGAGCAAGAACAGGCAAAGAAAGTAGCCCACCGGTCCGCTCTCTACCAATTCATTGATAACATTTTGTACAGAAAGAGACCGAATGGGGTGAAATTGAAGTGCATCTCCCGGGAGGAAGGACTAGAGCTGTTGGCAGAGATACATGGAGGCATATGTGGCCCCACATAGGGTCAAGTGCCCTTGCCGGCAAGGCATTCTGGCAAGGCTTCTTCTGGCCCACCGCCCTCCAGGATGCGATGGCACTAGTAACCAAGTGTGAAGCATGCCACTTCCATTCAAAGAAGGTTCATCAACCAGCCCAAGCCCTTCAAACCATCCCTCTCTCCTGGCCCTTCTCGATCTGGGGGCTCAACATATTGGGCCCCTTCCCCCGCACTGTCGGGGGCTTTGAGTACTTGTACGTTCAATAGGCAAGTTCACTAAGTGGCCAGAGGTGGAAGCAGTGAGGAAGGTGACGGCGCAGTCAGCCATCAAGTTCTTCAAGGGACTAGTGTGCCGTTTTGGGGTGCCCAACAGGATCATCACCGACAATGGCACACAGTTCACAAGCCACGCCTTCATGCAATACATTGAGGATCTCGGCAACAGGGTCTATTTTTCCTCTGTGGCACATCCACGGAGCAACGGCCAAGCAGAGAGAACAAATGCAGAAGTCCTGTGAGGCTTAAGAACGAAGACTTTTGATAGGCTGCGCAAAAGTGGAAGATGCTGGATTAATGAGTTGCCGGCGGTTCTTTGGTCGATCAGAACGACACCAAATCAAGCCACCGGCCAGGCACCCTTTGCCCTGGTTTATGGGGCAGAAGCAGTTCTCCCCACGGAACTCATATATGGGTCAGCTCAAGTGCTCTCTTATGATGAGCTTGAGCAAGAGCGATTGCAGCAAGATGACGCAACGCTCCTTGAGGAAGATCGTCTCCGTGCGGCTGTGAGAGCAGCATGCTACCAGCAAGCCTTGCGCTGCTACCATAGCCACAAGGTTCATGCCCGGAGCTTTGAGGAAGGCGACCTTGTTCTTCGGCACGTTCAGTCGGCCAAAAATTCCAACAAGTTGACGCCGAAGTGGGAAGGCCCTTATTGGGTAACACAAGTCACCAGGCCCGGTGCAGTCCGTCTGGAGACCGAAGATGCTGTTCCAGTGAGCAACTCCTGGAACATCGAGCATCTTCGCAAGTTTTACCATATGGCGCAGCTACCGAACCTCTCGGCTAGCCACCCTTTTGTACGAGCCTTGCCAGCAAGGCATGTAACCCTTTGTACAAAGCCAGGCGCAGACCCTGAGCACTAATAAACGAAGCGCTGGCGCCCTAAGTTATAGTATGCATGCTAGGTCGAGTCTTCTCATCGGTTAGGGTTGATAGTGCTTGGCAGCGGCTAACACCTAGCTCAGAGGTCAAGTATGCATCTCTCTGTTTCTTCCCTGTCCTTTTTGGTTCACAGGACATGTAAGTATTTCTGTTGGGCTGTTTGGAAGAAAGGGACGGACCGGTGCCCCGACCCCGGCAAGCCAAGGTTGCCGGGGGCTGCAAATACAAAGGCCCGTTCACGGCAAGCCAAGGCTTCCGGGGGCTGCAGGTCCAGATAAGTTTTTTTATCCTCTATCATGCATTTCGTTATGAACTGGGGTATGTGAAACCGCGTTTTATATCCAAGCTACCATGCTCCCCTCTTTCCGAACCCAAGGATTATCTCCTGGGTCTGAAGTTGGTCGTAGATGCGGCAGCAAAAGGATGGAACATGGAGCCCAAACTCATCTCATCCCTGCCTCCGCCAAGATGAGAAAGGTCGAGCGAGATGGGGGAACGACGAGGCCTGTTGCTGGGCGAAAAACGTTTACCTTAGATAGTAACAAGGGTTCATTCCTTGTCGTGGGTTTCTCCCGTGAACAAAAAACCCGGCAACATCCCTTTTTTCATTAAAAAACATCCCGTGCAGGTACATTTCGTACGAAATGAAAAACATGAGCAAGGATATTACAAGTTCTAAAGTTAACAAAGGCCCGAAGGCTTACAAGACTAAAAAGAGGTAAGGTGCCCATAATCCCTTTCTTGTCCCTCTCCTCAGGAAATGGAACAAGGAAGCAGAAGGGCAAAAGGGGCGCCTAGGCAAGCTACGGGTGGTAGAAGACACCAAGGGAACATCTCGGTGGCCGTCCAAGGGCTGGATGGTGATGGCACCGCCGGAGGAAGAGCTGGAAGACGAGGCGGCACGACTATCAATACGCTACGAAGGCGACGGTGCCCGCGTACTCTGACTTGACGACCTTGCTGCCCGCCCTCTTCCTCTTACACAGCCTCCCCACACCAGCCGCCTAAGGAGGCGGCCCCGAGAAGTTCAAGGAGCCGGCGACACGGATGATGGGGTTGCCGGTGCCGCCCGGAGCGGCGCCCGACACCTAGTCGGACCCGTCATCCTACCGCCCGCCACCCTCGTCATCGCTGCCGCTGTCCTCCTCGTCACCTTCGCTCGAGGAGGAATCTTCATCGTCGGAGGAGCTCTCCACGCAGCACCTTACGTGAGTCCCGTAGTGCCTGAAGATCTTGACAGAGAGGAGGCCACTCTCCATTAATTTGAAATGGAGAGTGAGCCCCTCCGTCAAGCTATGGACGTGGGCAAAGGTCTTCCACCCTCTACATGACGTGAGGGGCGGGGAACCCGATGTCGGCCCATATCTCGATGTTCCCACAACCCCTCATATGCAGCCGCAACGCCTAAGGTGGATCCAGCTCCATCTCCCGCGCAAACGGAGTCGGGAGGCGGTACGATGGTGCGGCGGCTAGCACAGCCTGATGAAAAACTCACAAGGGTTGTCCCCGACGTGGCCCTCCATCGGAGGAGGGGCCACTAGCGGAGACGAAGCTGATCTGCCGCCCTGTCCTCCCCTCCCTCGAGCACCAAAACAGCCTCGACCTCGCCCCCTCCCCCTCCCTCTGACGGGCGGCTCCGCCGCTATGAGCTCTTGGGGAGGAGCAATGCGTTGTCGAGCCGAGACCCTCGCCACCACCGATGAAGCATCGCCACGCCCCCTCACCATGACGGGAAGAAGGAGAGAGCAAGGATGGGAAGAGGCAGATGACAGAGGATTGAGAAGCACCGTTCCTCCCGCTCCCCTCTTTATAAAGGGGCAGGGGCGAGGCTCGGCCGCCCCCTCTCGGCCAATCCTGCCCGTTAAATTGATAGCAAGCGGGGCCGTCGACCGCCCTCCCCACTCCATTAAAGGCGCGTGGGAATCGACCCGCACACACGCACGACCTCCCAAATCCCGCGCGCCTGTTATTCGCCCTGCATCGTGCATGCAGCGAACGTGGCGCAAGGGATAGGCACAGTGGGACGCGTGGAGCGACGGTTCCCAAGTGAGGGCAATAAATGAGCAGCGGCCCTGCGTATTCAAAGAGACACGCAAGCCGCCTCTTTACTGTCCACCACGGGATGACGCCAGCACTCTTCCATCATGCACGCACACGACCCCCATGTCGCGCGTTCAATGCAAGTCGTGGGGGGAAGCGCAGCGGATGGAGCAGTTACCACGGTAAAAATCCGCCCCGACTTCCCGCGCACCGTTCTGGGCCTGGCCCAACAACATGCTGCGCTTATGTATGCCCAGGCCTGGGGGCTCCTGTCCGTGTACAAAAGTAGGGGCTCTGCTTTTGACCCCTTTACTTGTGCACGGGCAGTCAGAGCCACCCGCCACAACAACGCATAACAGGGAAGGAAAGGGAAGCCGGAGAGAAGCCAAAGGCACAAGACAAACAAGGCAACATCGAGGACCAAGGCCACAAAGTGCAAATGGGCGAAGCAGGTTTCCCCGGCAAGACCCTTGCCGGGGGCAGCCTCCGCAGCACCGGCAAGCCCCTTGCCGGGGAGGCTCAACCACACTAGTGGAGCGGGCCACCCTCGAGCCACTGTCTCCAACAACTATGTTGGACCAGGGCTCGGGAGGCACCTCCATGGTGGCATTCAGATCTTTGTGAAGACATAGAATGCTCAAGATCAGATGAGGATTGGAAAGAAACAATCGTCACCAAGATCCTTACCGAAGGAGTCCACGAGACCCCCGGCAAGATCCTTGCCAGGATGCCAGCGCACCACGGCAGGACCCTTGCCGAGCCACCCGACAAGACCCTTGCCAGAGGCGACAACAGGGCCACTGTCAGGCCCACACCAATCAACTCCCCGCCGCCGTTCGCATGGAGCTTCCAGTCCAACCAGCTGGGCAGGCACCTGCGTGGCAATATGCAGCTTCCAGGCCAACTCAGCACGCACCTGCGTGGCGGCATGCAGATGTGGCACCCCGGCTCAGAGCGACCGGTTTACCTTGCATTGCCAGCCCAGAGACCTTGTGTTCTGGCAACACACAACAACTTGGTACAGAAAATCAACCGCTTTATTCATGCTAGCGGAGCACAGTTTATATTACAACAGTTAGCGAGGCCAAGCGGCACACATGGTGCGGCTGAACAATATGTACATTATTTAGTGAACATAAAGGGGGCCTCGATCATGACATCTACGCGGCAGCGGAACAACGTCGTAGCGGAACTCCATAGCACAGGGACACCGATGTGGAGACGATCTAGATTCGAACAGCACTACTTTGCAACGAGACTTTCCTGAAAACTGGCATGACACACCAGGTCAGTACATTGAATGTACTTGCAAGCTCACAACAAGCAAAAAGATAATGAAAAACAATATCATGATATTTAACCATTTAACATCAATGCAACAATATATCCAACATGCTGTGATTATACTTAACCGATACTCATCCCATGGTCTTGCTTACCGAACATGGTCATCCACAGACCACCAACGTGCAGATTTCAAAATCAAACCCGTGATCCTTACGGTGATCACAACCCGACCAACTCATGGCCCTTGATCCTTACGGCGGTCACAACCCGACCAACTCGTGTCCCGTGATCCTTACGGCGATCACAACCCGACCAAATCGTGGCCCAACTCAACACGACAGCCTTACTGCCATCCTCCTTACAAACTTAGTGTGCAAATTTATTAAGTGTTGACCCATGGTGTGCCCTACTTTCGAGCGTGTCCGTAACCGTGGACTCGGCTATCGATAGATTAATATACACTCTGCAGAGGTTAGCACACTATACCACACTATGGAACCCATGGCCTCGCACTCCCATTTGGGTGGAACAACGGCATTCCAACGAAACCATTTCATTGTCATGACACTCTCCCGGCGACTCTGACTCGGTCCCCATCGGGCTAGTCCTGGGTGGCCCTGTGTCTACCTCCGGACACCTCGACCACCATCGTGGCCACGATCCACTCTAGGACCCGGTACCAAAACTTAACTTAACAACGGGCTCACAAGGTTATGCCTGCCTACCGGGATAGGGTACAGCACGCCCATAACCTTCCCTAAATAGAGGCACCGACCAGAGGCACGACAATGAAACGCATTAAGTCCGTCCCATACTGGCAAATGTGGTTGCACTGGGAAAGACTCGTTTCAGCGGCACCATGACCCGGTCAACAACATATTCAAGTTGAGTTATTTATCAGGTTCAACTTAAAATGAACACAACCGATGTCACAATGCCATGCTATGTACCACTAAAACATGCATCACATAATCATGAAAATAACTAAGTCAACTGCACTCCCACGGAGCCATCATCAACTCAAGATGCTTCTCTGGTTAAGATCAAGACACCCTTAAACCAGAATCATTTCTAGCAATATCATCATTCATCATGCAAGAATAATAATTAAACTAATTATTAAACTCCATGACCATATCATTTATTCCTTACTCATCACTAAGTTCTTCTTAGCTTATCAACAAGTTTTACTTCAAACTTTCTGTAAATCAAGCATTTTAACATGAGAAGCCTTTTGACAGAATATAATTATCATATAAATAATTTAAATGCATGAATAATTATGAGTTGTTGTGGCTTTCTTTAGTGCTGATGACGTTCACAAAGCTCCTGGTGATCCTCAAGACAAGCTGGCTCTTCTGAAAATAAACAAACCCACAAAAAGGAAACATCAAGAAACCTTTTGAAAATTACCAAAAAATCTAGACAGCAAGGAAAAATCCCATCTTTTGGGTGCTGTTAGATTTTTGGTCAAAGAACACAATGCAAAAAGAATCAATGCATTTGGACTTATAGGTAAAAAGTTGTGGTTGTTTGAAGGTTCCTGGAATTAAATGAATTTGAAATAAATATTAAACAGACAGGGGGTGATCTCAAAGGCCTAAACAACCGGGGCGACACCACTCATACCGCTTCGCGCGCGTAATGAGTGGCTGACCAGAGGGCCCCTCGAGTCAAGCCAAAGGGAGGGGAGAGGGAAACAGGGGAAGGCGGTGCCTCGCTGGAGCACACGCCGGCCATGAGGCGTCTTGGAGTCAAACTAGAGGGGGGATCGATGGAGGAGAAGATTGCGTACCTGCCCGTACCCGTAGCGTGGCTAGAGGTGACCGGACGGCGTCAGAATCGTCCTCTCTAGTGGAGGCAGAGGGCGGAGGCTGCCGGAGACGAAGATGACGGCGGCTTGGAGCGGCTCCAGGGGCTCCAGCGGGGTGGAATGGCCTCACCGGTGAGTGGCGGAGGCCCTGGCAGGGTCGCCTTGGCTAGGGAGGGGTGGGAGCTGCGGGGACAATCAAGAGCGGATCGTTGGCGAGCTCGGCTTCATGACGGCAGCCCGTGGCCTGCCCGGTCGGGCTGCGGCTTCTAGTGGCTTGTGGAGGGTGTGAGAGTGGCTACGGGTGCTCCAAGAGGCTAGGGTTGGCGGCTTTATATAGGCGGGCGGAGAGGAGGCTCGGGCTCCACCAAAGGACACCTTTCCATGGCGCCAGGCGACAAACGGCGCCAGAGAGAGAGGGAGAAGATGACTGAGGTCACGCAGGAACTGTGCACGGGCGCGGACGAGCACAGGAGCGAGGGGGAACACGACGAGCACAGTGCGATGTGCACTATGTCGTTGGTCGGACCGTGCCCGTGCTCGCTGCGGCGAGCTCCGGCGTCAGCGAGCGCCAGGGGGAGTTAAGGTGGTTGGAGACGAGGATGGTGGCGAGGGGTGGTAGGCTTGGGCCGGCTCGGCAGCGAGCACGCGCTCAACAGAGCGTCTGGCGGCATGCAGAGCGCACGTTTGGCATGCCAGCACGCTCGGACGGACGCGGTCACCGCGTGGACCGTGACATCAGGCCACCCTAAGCACTAATCAAGATGTATTGCGTGTAGTCCTTAGTAAACTGATGTGTTACCACGGTTAGGCTAGGATCCAGGTGCAGTAGAAATAAATATGTACTACTTGTAAGTTTCTGGACAATAACTTTGGAGAGTTACTGTGGTCAAACTACTGGGAGTCAAGGGCTGAGCTTTGGGGTTTTACTTACACTTACTAAGGTAAATAGGCACAGGGGAAGCCAGCTACAATGGAGCTAGTAAAAAGGTAGTTGTTGTAGAAACTACCATTTCTTCCCAGAAGTGAGTTTATTTTCTGTAGCCAAAATATTCCAAAGAGTGGTGAAATATTTTTGCTCAGGAAGGTGCCCTAGGGTCCAAAGAATAATTGGGATTTTTCTCAAGATTTTTTGGGCAAGGAAAATTAGGGTTGCTTTGGAGCACAAAGGGCTGACTAGGGTTTTGGAGGGCAAAAATGAATATTTTTCATTTAAGAAAAATATTCCAAGTCATATTTTGGTTTGAACTAGAGGTGAAATGATGGTTTTGAGGAGGAGAGGGAACACTTGGGTGAAAATCAAGGGGTACCCAAGTGGTTAAGTCCAAATGAAATGATTCAAAACTCCAAATTCAAAACCAACTCAACTGAAAATCAAGCAAAAGAATGGAGGGCAAAAACCAGGCTGTCACAAACCTCCCCCACTTAGAATGAATCTCGTCCTCGAGATTCGGTTGCTTGGGAAAACCATTCTGGATAACATGCCCTTAGAAATTCTTCCGATTCCCAAGTTGATTCTGACTCAGTATGATGCTTCCATTAGACTTTGTAAAATTTTGTGCTTTACTGCGAGTGACTCTTTCCATTTGATCCAAAATTTTCACCGGCCTCTCTTCATAGGTTAAGTCCTTTGCCAGCTCTATCTCGGTCAAATCAGTATTTTTCTCGGGCGGGGATATGCACCGTCGCAATTGTGAAACGTGGAACACGTTATGCACGTCTGATAGTTCAGGGGGCAACTCCAACTAATATGCCACACCACCTACTCGTGTCATAACGGGAAATGGACCAATAAATCTAGGTGCCAACTTTCCACGGGTTTGAAACCTCTTGATACCTTTCATAGGCGTGACTCAAAGATAGACATGTTCTCCGGGTTCAAAGCTGATCTGTCGGTGTTTTGCATCGTAATAACTTTTCTGGCGTGATTTGGCCAATTGCAATCTGTCTTGGATCTCTTTGACTTGTTTCTCGGCTTCCAGCATGAGATCCGTTCCGAAAATTCTGCTATCACCGGTTTGAGACCAATTTAATGGAGTGCGGCACTTCCGGCCATACAGAGCTTCATATGGTGACATCTTTAAACTGGTCTGGAAGCTATTGTTATACGAGAACTCGGCGTATGGCAAGCAATCTTCCCATTTTGGGCCTTGGGACAAAACACAGGCTCGGAGCATATCTTCGAGTATTTGATTTACCCGTTCGGTCTGTCCATCCGTCTGAGGATGAGAAGCGGTACTCAATTTCAATTCCGTTCTGAGGGCTTGATGGAGACGGGACCAAAAAGTGGAGGTGAACAATGAACCTCAGTCGGAAGAGATGGTCCGGGGAACTCCATGCAGACTGACTATTCTGGATACGTACAGCCGTGCAAGCTCATCTGCTCGTTATGAGGTTCTGATAGGGAGGAAGTGGGCTACCTTGGTCAATGTATCCACTATAATCCAAATCACATTATTGCCCCGTCGGGTCTTAGGTAGTCCCGTGATGAAGTCCATACACACATCTTCCCATTTCCATTGTGACATGGGCAGCGGTTGGCGAAGTCCGGCTGGCTTCTGATGTTCTGCCTTTACCTTATTGCATATGTCACAATAGGCCACAAAATAAGAAATATCTTTCTTCATTACATCCCACCAGAATATTTGTCAAAGGTCTTCGTACATTTTTGTACCCCCAGGGTGAATAGAATACGAGGATTCGTGGGCTTCTGACAGGATTTTCTACTTCAAAGTTGCTTGATTAGGCACACAAATCCTTCCCCTGAACCAGAGGGTACCGCGCTGATCCTTCGAGAAATCGGAAAGCTTGGTTTGCTTCTGCAGATCGGCATCACCGGGCTGGGCTTTGCGGATCTCTTCCTCAAGAGTAGGGGTGATTTTCACAATATTGGCGAGGCCAGCCTCAACTATGACCAGGTTTAGCTGAGCAATCTCTTCTTTAAGTTCGGGAGGCAAAGATTCCAATATGAAATTTAAACTGATGGGTTTTCGACTGAGTGCATCTGCAACCACGTTGGCCTTGCCCGGATGGTAATTTATTCCAAGGTGATAATCCTTGACCAACTCAAGCCATCTTCGTTGATGGAGATTTAAATCCGGCTGAGTAAATATATATTTGAGTCTTTTATGATCGGTAAAAATTTGGCACCTTTTTCCGATGAGGTAGTGTCTCCAAATTTTTAAGGCATGAACTATCGCGGCCATTTCCAAATCATGAGTGGGGTAATTCCCTTCGTGGGGTCGTAGCTACCGTGAGGCATAGGCTACTACCTTGCCATCTTGCATAAGTACGCATCCGAGACCCTGCCTAGAAGTGTCGCAGTACACATCAAAGATGCGGTAGATATCTGGAAGTGTTAATACTGGTGCAGTTGTCAAGTGCTTCTTTAACTGAGTGAAACTTCTCTCACAGTCCAAAGTCCATTCCAACTTCTTACCTTTTTTGAGCAGCTCTGTCATGGGTTTAGTAATTTTGGAGAACCCTTGAATGAAGCAGTGGTAGTATCCGGCTAGTCCAAGAAAACTCCGGATCTGAGATACGGTGGCGGGTGGCAACCAGTCGAGAACATCTTTTACCTTGCTTGGGTCCACGGCTATACCTTCAGCGGATAGCACATGCCTAAGGAATCCAACTTGCTTGAGCCAAAACTCACATTTACTGAATTTGGCGTACAACTGATGCTCATGAAGTCGTTGCAACACTGCTCGGAGGTGTTCCTTATGCTCTTCTTCACTTCTTGAGTAAATAAGTATATCATCGATGAAAACGACCACGAACTTATCGAGGAAGTCCATGAATACTTTATTCATCATGTGCATGAAGAAGGCGGGGGCGTTGGTGAGGCCGAAAGGCAAGACTGTATATTCATAGAGACTGTAGCGAGTGGTGAACGCGGTTTTGGGAATATCCTCCTTTTTAATTTTGAGCTGATATTATCCAGTTCGTAAATCGATCTTGGAGAACACCTTGGCTCCACTGTGATGATCAAACAAATCATCAATTCTTGGCAAAGGGTACTTGTTTTTATTGTAACATCATTTAACTGACGGTAATCCACACACATGCGGAGGCTGCCATCTTTCTTGTCCACGAAAATAGCAGGTGATCCCCATGGTGAGGAATTGAGGCGGATATAGCCTTTTTGAAGCATTTCATCAAGCTGTTTCTTTAGCTCCACTAATTCTAACGATGGCATTCGATAATATTTCTTGTGTATTGGTGTTGTTCCGGGCACAAGATATAATGCAAACTCAAGCTCTCGATCAGGAGGCATGCCCGACAGTTCTTCAGGGAATACGTCAGGAAATTCGCTGACAACCGGAATTAATTCCATTTCAGTTATAGCTGTAAAGGCCATCTCCTTGGAGGGTTTGCTCCTACGAGCAATAAATTTGGTAGTTTGTCCCTCTTGGCTGGTCAAGTTGACTTCTCGGGTTGCACAATTTATGCACACTTGGTACTGAGTCAGCCAATTCATACCCAAGATAACATCCAACTTATTAGACTCAATAAGTATCAAAGAGGTTGGAAAACGGACTTCGTTGATACTGATTTCCAAATTGCGACAGACTAGATTGCTTCTGATAAGGGATCCCGGGGTTTGTACCAGCATATTCTTACCCAAAAGCGAACAAGGAAATTTGTTTTGGGCAACAAAACTCCGAGAAATGAAAGAGTGGGAAGCCCCGGAGTCATATAAAATTACGGCAGGTATGCTATTAACAGGGAACATACCAATGACGGGATTCTCTTGGGTTCGTCGGCGGATATGTGATGAACGTATCCCAAGATATCGTGTTGATTAGGTCCTACCTCCAGATAATGGACTTGTGGCTTGATTATTGCATTAGTCCGGTTATTCTTGGGACACTGTTTGGCATAATGTCCGGTTTGTCCACAACTGTAACAAGAATTGTTGCGCAGGCGATTCTCTAGAACTGGGTTGAGTACGTCATTCTTGACTTGGGTGGTAGTGTTGTTAACATTTTGTTGCCAATTGGGCTTGTATGCTACCTGAGTCGGCTGCCAGGTGCGAACCTTCTGCACTGGCTGCATTTCCTTTCTTGGCTCAAATTTATGCTTGTGATCACTATGAGCAGGCTTATTATCTGATACAAGCTTGTGTTCCCTTTCAGCAATGAAAGCCTTGTTTACCAGAGTCTGGAAATCTGGCAAATCGAACATACTAAGAGCACAATGAAGTTGAGGGTTTAATCCACCAAGAAACATGTCCATCTTCCTTTCTTCAGTGGCCACGTCATATTGAGAGTAACGTGACAGGTGATTGAATTTCTGCAAATATTCTCCCACAGACTGACTTCCTTGGAGGAGCGCGAGAAATTCATGCTGCTTAGTCTTCATAATTCCCTTAGAGATGTGATATTTCTGGAATTGCTCCTTGAATCTTGACCAGGTAATTTCTTCCTCAGCAGTCCCCATGGCTTTTTCATTTTCCCACCATATAGCAGCAGCGCCTTCAAGATAATGTGTTACAAATGGAACCTTATCCTCTTCATCAGTTCAAGCAACTTCATGCTTGTTTCCATTGTTCTCAGCCAATCATCTACATCCAAGGGATCCATGGCCTGACTGAAACTGGGAGGCTTAGTCCTTTGAAAATCACATAACTTGGAGTGATGGCCGGGCTGATTTTCCATTCTGCCCAACCATTGCTTGAATACTTCTGAATATTTCCATCAGATCATTGTTTCATCTTTCCTCGAACATACGCATAATTTTCTCGGTGGAGGGCGGATTTGGCGGTGGAGGCGGTGGTGGAACGTACGGCTCGGGTGATTGTCCTGCCTGTCGTACGGAACACCGAAGAGGGGAACCCTCGCGAACATTGCTACTGCAGCCTCCCCGCGTCATCCTAATATGATTTTTCCCAAGTCAATGCAACCGAGATGAGAAGCCTTCAAGAATAAACTGGGGATAAGCCAGCAACAAAACCCGAATAAAACCAAAATGGCAAAGAAAATATAGCGAATAAAGTACAACATAATTATACATAGACTCATACATGAATGATAACAACATGCCAGGTCCTCATACATGAAACGAAACATCATGACTCGTACGACTGCATCCATACTCCATCCTGACGACTGCGAATACTCGGAAGCTCTACTACTCTGCTGGTGCTGCGGGGTCCTCTCCTGAAGCGGACTCGGATCCTGAACTGACGGGGTTAACTGAGACCTTCGGCTTAAATGTGACACGACGATGCTGCCTCAAGGGCTCTCCCTCTGGGGCAGGTGGAGGGTGAATCATCGGGGCTACAGAAGTGGCGAGGAGTGAAACCCACTCAGCAGGAGCACTAAGTGGACTCACAGTCACGGTGCCCGAGCTACTCGGAGGAGTAACCGGGGAAACAGGGGATCTAGAACTGGCAGGAATATAAGGAGTAAATCCTATAGAAGGTGGAGTAGTGACTGAGCGAGCAGAGACTAAAGCATAGGCTAAAGCAGTATGGGCACGACTCAGCTCACGAGCCAGCTCATAGATCAGAAGATAGCTAGCAGTGATGTAGCGAGAAAGGTGGCTAGCTAAACTATCAGATTCTATATCAATGATAGGGAAACGAACACGACCATTATCGTGGAGATAAGGATAGAAATGGAAACCTGGGTGGCTCTGCATCTGGACCTCCTTGTAGCGAAGCTCAACAAGTACCTCGAATGCAGCAAACTGGACAGCCTGAGAAGTGGTAGAAGTGCGGCCGCTTCGAGAGATACGAGTGTAAGAGCCAAAATCGGAACTGGTGCGCAGAGTAACCACGGCGTGATACTCGTACACTAAGTCACATAGGCGCTCTCGGTACACACGATAGACTGGATCGTCACCGTGAGGGTACAGCCGATGCCACACGTTACGAAGGAGATGCGGCGACGTGTACGGCATCAGCTGCAACTGGCACGGATACATCACCGGAGCCATCTACACTCACAGCCATTAGCAAGTTAGCATAAAAATAGAATCAGTGCATGCAATGCAACAACCAGCTACAAATATTACCGACACTCGGCTACAACTCGTATCTAACGTCCAGTTAACTCGGCTTAGTCTAGCATGGCCTACTGTCAACGCAGCTCTGATACCAAGCGTTGTGGCACCCTGGCTCAGAGCGACCGGTTTACCTTGCATTGCCAGCCCAGAGACCTTGTGTTCTGGCAACACACAACAACTTGGTACAGAAAATCAACCGCTTTATTCATGCTAGCGGAGCACAGTTTATATTACAACAGTTAGCGAGGCCAAGCGGTACGCATGGTGCGGCTGAACAATATGTACATTATTTAGTGAACATAAAGGGGGCCTCGATCATGACATCTACGCAGCAGCGGAACAACGTCGTAGAAAAACTCCATAGCACAGGGACACCGATGTGGACACGATCTAGACTCGGACAGCACTCCTTTCCAATGAGACTTTCCTGAAAACTAGCATGACACGCCAGGTTAGTACATTGAATGTACTTGAGAGCTCACAACAAGCAAAAACATAATGACAAACAATATCATGATATTTAACCATTTAACATCAATGCAACAATATATCCAACATGTTGTGATTATACTTAACCGATACTCGTCCCATGGTCTTGCTTACCGAACATGGTCATCCACAGACCACCAACATGCAGATCTCAAAATCAAACCCGTGATCCTTACGGCAATCACAACCCGACCAACTCGTGGCCCGTGATCCTTACGGCGGTCACAACCCGACAAACTCGTGGCCCAACTCAACACGACAGCCTTACTGCCATCCTCCTTACAAACTTAGTGTGCAAATTTATTAAGTGTTGACCCATGGTGTGCCCTACTTTCGAGCGTGTTCGTAACCGTGGACTCGGCTATCGATAGATTAATATAGACTCTGCAGAGGTTAGTACACTTTACCCACACTACGGAACCCATGGCCTCGCACTCCCACTTGGGTGGACCAACGGCATTCCGACGAAACCATTTCATTGTCATGACACTCTCCCGGCCACTCCGACTCAGTCCCCATCGGGCTAGTCCTGGGTGGCCCCGTGTCTACCTCCAGACACCTCGACCACCGTCGTGGCCATGATCCACTCTGGGACCCGGTACCAAAACTTCACTTAACAATGGGCTCACAAGGTTATGCCTGCCTACCGGGCCAGGGTACAGCACGCCCATAACCTTCCCTAAATAGAGGCACCGACCAGAGGCACGACAATGAAACGCATTAAGGCCATCCCATACCGGCAAATGTCGTTGCACTAGGAAAGACTCGTTTCAGCGGCACCATGACCCGGTCAACAACATATTCAAGTTGAGTTATTTATCAGGTTCAACTTAAAATGAACACAACTGGTGTCACAATGCCATGCTATGCACCACTAAAACATGCATCACATAATCATGAAAATAACAAAGTCAAGATGCTTCTCTGGTTAAGATCAAACCTCACTTAAACCAGAATCATTTCTAGAATAATAATTCATCATGCAAGAATAATAATTAAACTAATTATTAAACTCCATGACCATATCATTTATTCCTTACTCATCACTAAGTTCTTCTTAGCTTATCAACAAGTTTTACTTAAAACTTTCTGTAAATCAAGCATTTTAACATGACAAGCATTTTGACAGAATATAATTATCATATAAATAATTTAAATGCATGAATAATTATGAGTTCAAGTAGGAAAATCAAAAATATTGAAGTGGCACTATGAAAATGTTGTTGTGGCTTGCTTTAGTGCTGATGATGTTCACAAAGCTCCTAGTGATCCTCAAGACAAGCTGGCTCTTCTGAAAATAAACAAAACCACAAAAAGGAAACATCCAGAAACCTTCTGAAATTTACCAGAAAATCTATACAGCAAGGAAAAATCCCATCTTTTGGGTGCTGTTAGACTTTTGGTCAAAGAACGCAATGCAAAAAGAATCAATGCATTTGGACTTATAGGTAAAAAGTTGTGGTTGTTTGAAGGTTCCTGGAATTAAATGAATTTGAAATAAATATTAAACAGCCAGGGGGGTGACGTCGAAGGCCTAAACACCCGGGGCGCCACCAATCATACCACTTCGCATGCGTAATGAGTGGCTGACCAGCGGGCCCCTCTAGTCAGGCCAGAGGGAGGGGAGAGGGAAACAGGGGAAGGCGGTGCCTCGCCGGAGCACACGCCGGCCATGAGGCGTCTTGGAGTCAAACTAGACGGGGTCTATGGAGGAGAAGATTGCGCACCTGCCCGTACCCGTAGCGTGGCTAGATGTGACCGGACGGTGTCGGAATCATCCTCCCCAGTGGAGGCAGAGGGCGGAGGCTGCCGGAGACGAAGATGACGGCGGCTTGGGGCGGCTCCAGGGGCTCCAGCGGGGTGGAATGGCCTCACCGATGAGTGGCGGAGGCCCTGGCAGGGTCGCCTTGGCTTGGGAGGGGTCGGAGCTGTGGGGACAATCCAAAGGGGATCGCCGGCGAGCTCGGCTTCGGGACGGCAGCCCGCGGCCTGCCCGGCCGGGCTGGGCTTCTACTGGCTCATGGAGGGTGTGAGAGTGGCTACGGGAGCTCCAAGAGGCTATGGTTGGCGGCTTTATATAGGCGGGCGGCGAGGAGGCTCGGGCTCTGCCAGAGGACACCTTTCCACGGTGCCCAGCGACGAACATCGCCAGAGAGAGAGGGAGAAGATGACAGAGGTCATGCAGGAACTGAGCACGGGCGTGGACGAGCACAGGAGCGAGGGGGAACGCAACGAGCACAGTGCGCTGCACACTATGTCATTGGTCGGACCATGCCCATGCTCGCTGCGGCGAGCTCCGGCATCGGAGAGCACCAGGGGGAGTTAAGGTGGGTGGAGACGAGGATGGTGGCGAGGGGTGGTAGGCTTGGGCCGGCTGGGCAGCGAGCACGCGCTCAACAAAGCGTGTGGCGGCATGCAGAGCGTGTGTTTGGCATGCCAGCATGCTCGGACGAACGCGTCACCACGTGGACCGTGACATCAGGCCACTCTAAGCACTAATCAAGATGTCTGGCGTGTAGTCCTTAGTAAACTGAGGTGTTACCACGGTTAGGCTAGGATCCAGGTGCAGTAGAAATAAATTTGTACTGCTGGTAAGTTTCTGGACAGTAACTTTGGAGAGTTACTGTGGTCAAACTACTGGGAGTCAAGGGCTGAGCTTTGGGGTTTTACTTACACTTACTAAGGTAAATAGGCACAGGGAAAACCAGCTACAATGGAGCTAGTAAAAAGGTAGTTGATGTAGAAACTACCATTTCTGCCCAGAAGTGAGTTTATTTTCTATAGCCAAAATATTCCAAAGAGTGGTGAAATATTTTTTCTCAGAAGGTGCCCTAGGGTCCAAAGAATAATTGGGATTTTTCTCAGGATTTTTGGGGCAAGGAAAATTAGGGTTGCTTTGGAGCACAAAGGGCTGACTAGGGTTTTGGAGGGCAAAAATGAATATTTTTCATTTAAGAAAAATATTCCAAGTCATATTTTGGTTTGAACCAGAGGTGAAATGATGGTTTTGAGGAGGAGAGGGAACACTTGGGTGAAAATCAAGGGGTACCCAAGTGGTTAAGTCCAAATGAAATGATTCAAAATTCCAAATTCAAAACCAACTCAACTGAAAATCAAGCAAAAGAAAGGAGGGCAAAAACCAGGCTGTCACAGCAGACCTTCATGGAAGCTCCACCACCGCGCCACCTCAGCTGCTTGCCTACCTACATGGCACCAGATGCATTGCTGGCCAGGGCGCTTGTCGAGTTGAGGAGGAGCGGCGGTGGACGGGATGGGCCTCGGTCCCGTCCCCAATAAAGTGAAGGGACACCTAAGCCTCGCATTAAATGCACTTTGTCCTGTAATACCAGCGATAAGCTCGCAGTGCTATAGCACTTTCCACCTCTTGTGTGCCACTGTGGCAGCCCCTTTCGCCTATAAAAGGAGGCCCATGGCGCACTGGAGAAGGATTCGGCTCTTTGGAACCTAGCACCACCCGGAGCTAGTTCAAGAGCTCAAGAACACTAAATACATCCACCAAAGCAGGATCGTAGGGTTTTACGCAACTTTGCGGCCCAAACCTGGGTAAAATCCCCTTTGTGCTGTCTACTAGTCCCGCTCTTCTCACGATCCCGCGCCCCGCAACCGTAGTAGGGATTCCAGTGATCCCATAGGTGTCGTTTCCCACCGACACAATACTATTTTTAGGCAAAGATGAAAACCAAGTTTTAGCATGATCTCATAGTGAGAACGGAAATAGCTTCAATTTAACAATATCATTATCCACATCTTTTTTATTTTACATATCACACAACTCAACGAAAGTATTTAGATGGGATGCGACATCTTCACTAGGAAGGCCAGAAAATTGATCTTTGATAACAAGATTCAACAAAGCGGCATTAATCTCATAGGATTCTGCACTAGTGGTGGGAGCAATCAAAGAAATAATAAAATCATTATTATTAGTGTTGGAAAAGTCACACAACTTAATATTTTCTTGAGTAATCGTGACAAAGCAAGCAATCTAGCACACAAGCAAACAAAAAGACGAACAGAAGAAGGGCAAATAAAAAGGCAAATCTTTTTGTGTTTTTCTAAAAAATCGTTTTAGAAGTGGGGGAGAGAAAAATGAGAGGTAAATGGTGAATAATGTAATGCAAGAGATGAGAGTTTATGATGGGTACTTGGTAGGCATTATGTAGAACCTCCCCGAAAACGGGCCAGAAATTATTCCTGCTACTTCTTACGCTTGCGTTGGTTTTTCCCTTAAAGAGGAAAGGGTACGGTGATGCACCAAAGTAGAGATAAATATTTCCCTCAGTTAGAGAACCAAGATATCAATCCAGTAGGCACACAAGCAAGTCTCCAATCTATGCACCTGCACAAACAATCAAACACTTGCACCCAATGCGATAAAGGGGTTGTCAATCCCTTCACGGTCAATTGCAAGGGTGAGATCTGATAGAGATAGATATAAAAGATTACTAAAACGTAAAACAAAATAAAAACATATAAATTGCAGGAAGGTATTTTTGGGGGTTTTAGTTTATAGATCTGAAACTATATGATGGTAAATAGACCCGGGAGCCATAGGTTTCACCAGAGGCTTCTCTCTTGAAAGAAAGCATACGGTGGGTGAAAAAATTATTGTTGAGCAACTGATAGAAAATCGCAAAGCTATGACAATATCCAAGGCAATAATTATGAATATAGGCATCACGTCTGTGTCAAGTAGACCGACTCCTGCCTACATCTACTAGTATTACTCCACACATTGACTGCTATCCAGCATGCATCTAGAGTATTAAGTTCATAAGAACCAAGTAACGCCTTAAGATGACATGATGTCGGGGGATAAACTCAAGCTATATGATGAAAACCCCATCTTTTTATCCTTGATGGAAACAATGCAATACGTGCCTCGCTACCCCTACTATGTCACAGGGTGAGGACACTACAAGATTGAACCCAAAACTAAGCACCTCTCCCATTGTAAGAAATACCAATCTAGTTGGCCAAACCAAACTGATAATTCGAAGAGAAATATAGAGATATCAAATCATGCATATAAGAATTTAGAGAAGATTCAAATAATATCCATAGATAATCTGGTCATAAATCCACAATCCATCAGATCTCGACAAACACACCACAAAATAATATTACATTGGGTAGAACTCCAAGAACATCGAGGAGAACGTGATATTGAAGATCATAGAGAGAGAAGAAGCCATATAGCTACTAGCTATGGACCCGTAGGTCTGTGGTAAACTACTCACGCTTCATCGGTAGGGCAATAGGGTTGATGTAGATGCCCTTTGTGATCGAATCCCCCTCCGGTAGATCACCTGAAAAGGCCCCAAGATGGGATCTCACAGGAACAGAGGCTTGTGGCAGTGGAAAAGTATATTCATGGATGCCTCTGATGGTTTGGGAATATTTGGTAATATATAGGCAAAATATTAGGGTTAGGAGACCTCTGGGGGGGGGGCACAAGCCCAGGCCCCCCCCCCCTAGGGCGCTCCCCTACGGCTTGTCGTCGCCTCGTGGGTCATCTGACTTCATCTCCAAGTCTCATAGGTTTCTTCTGGTCCAAGAAAAATCATCGCAAAAGTTTTATTCTGTTGGACTCCATTTGATATTCCTTTTCTGTAAAATTCAAAAAAAAGGAAAAAACAAAAACTGGCACTCGGCTCTAGGTTAAAGGTTAGTTCCAAAAATAACATAAAATAGCATATTAATGCATATAAAAGATCCAAAACATATATTATAATAGCATGGAACAATAAATTATAGATACGTTGGAGATGTATCATGGGGCGGGGCAGGGAACTCGCTGGGAACGCTGGGTGGGCGCGCGGGGAGGCCGTGCGGGTCAGGCGGAGACGACGGGGATGCACGGCTTCGTGGGGGCTGAGCGGCGCGGGAGGAGCAGAGGTGGCATGAGGTGGAGGATCCGGGTGCGCGCGGGCATGAAGGAGGCGTCCGGAGCTTGGCACAACGGGGAAACACGAGGCGATCGGGAGCGAACGCCGCAACACGGCGCAATATTGGTGGAGGGAGCGCGGCAGAGCGGGCGGTCGGCGACCGGCGCGGCCCACCGACGTAGGGTCCCAGCACTGGTGAAGCCGCTCGAGCGCGAGGGCTGGGACAGGGTGAGCGCGGGAAGGAGGAGCACGGCCGGGCGCCCGCTCGAGGGGACACTGGTACACGTTGGTGCTATACAAACAGTTTTAAACCCCTTTTCGGGACGGCATTTGGAACCATCACCTAGTGAGTGTGGGCGATTAGGGGGTCCTTCGCACACGACCCAGAAACCGTCGGGGATATGCCCTCCTGGCACACATGCTCGGCAAAATAAGGCCATGTGCGACCGCGAGCGAGCAAATATAGTTATACGTACAGTTGTGCTAAAAAAATACAATTATATAGGCGAAATCATTTCCGGCCGTAAGTTCATCCCACACAGTCAGTCCCCGTGAAACTTTTTCGTTCGTACGTACATCCCACACCGTCGTTGCAAGGAAAATGTTTCCGTTCGTAGGTACATCACACACAATTTCCCTCGTTAAGTCGTTTGTGATGGCCTTCCCATCGCACACAATATTAAAAAATTTATCATTTGTGTTATTGAATGCATCACACACGATGCATAGAAGAAACTGTGTGTGTTGCCTTAGGTCATCGCCCACGGTATTTTCTCAGTAACCACTTGCAATAGCAAAAACCAATTAGCAGGCTAATTGCCCTATTATTAATAATCCATTTATTAATCTAATTGACATTCATATTAAACACATAATATATTTATTTCCCATATTAAGGAAGCAGGATTTCATAATTGAAATACATCAGAGTACAACATGATATAGCTTCAGCACTCAGCTACCCCATTACACAACTGCACCAGCACCAAGTTTCACGTGCAACATCTAGAACCTTTCAAAATTAACATCATAGACGGTACATAGGCAGATGCATCTCATCGGGAAAACTGCTGAAGCGGAAGGCGAATATTGAGCATTAATTGATTTTGAAGGTCTTTGCAACTTTAGGCCAGTGCCTGTGGATGATTGACCGTCCATCCTTCGTCCTCTTCAGGAACGCTTCAATACTGAACTGTGGGTGTTGTATGAAAACCTTCCTCGCCTCCTGTCCATACAGGTGGTTTGAGAGGTAATCATCAGTGAATTGTTTTGGAAAGGTCTGAAAACAAGGTTGTGCATAAATATCTTCTCTATATTGGAAATGGGGAAAAGGAATAAAAAACAAGGTATAATAGTATACAATAATAGAATGCAGCCACAACAATTGAACATCGCATTGAAGAATTGAACCAAGCAGTTAACTAAACACAACAACAAATGAACCAACCGTTAACTCAGCGCCACATTGCACAAATATAACATACTCCTAATAGAAGATCAGACAGTTAACCAAACCAAGCATGCTTAACAACTTGGAAATATAGCAATTGTATTTGTTTCTCATGTATTTAGTACAGCCAAATTCGATTTATTTCTCACATGGTATACATTAACAGAATGCAGCCACAACAATTGAACATCGCATTGCAGAATTGAACCAAGCAGTTAACTAAACACCACAACAAATGAACCAACCATTAACTGAGCACCACATTGCACAAATATAACATACTCCTAATAGAAGATCGGATAGTTAACCAAACCAAGCATGCTTAACAACTTGTAAATATAGCAATTATATTTGTTTCTCATGTATTTAGTACAGCCAAATTCGATTTATTTCTCACATGGTATACAATAACAGAATGCACACACAACAATTGAACATCATATTGCAGAATTGAACCAAACGGTTAACTAAACACCACAACAAATGAACCAAATGTTAACTGAGCACCACATTGCACAATATAACATACTCCTAATAGAAGATCAAACAGTTAACCAAACCAAACATGCTTGACAACTTGGAAAATTGCACCGTAAAGAATTGAACATCACATTTGCAGAATTGAGCCAAACAGTTAATTGAACACCACATTGCACGACATATAGAACATATACACTAGAGCAGAAGATTGCATGGTAAAAGTAGATAGCACAATTCACTAAAATATGTTAAGGAAAGGTAGTAGCTAGCAAACTGAACATGGGTCCTTATAGTGAGATAATAAGACAAGCTACTCATTGTCGGAGATATCAATGATGATTGGCTCCTTGGACATGGAAGAGGGCGAGGCCTCCGCATCGTGGGTGCCCTCATCATAGTGGTGAGTTGCCTGAGCCGCTCCAGGCACCAACTTGCTGGCTCCCGAGATTAGGTAAGCACTTGCACGCTGAGAAAACACCTCGTAGTCTTCGTCGAAGGCACCAACGGTGGCCTCGAGAAAACGGCACGAACTGTCGTCTAAAGCAGCCAACCGCACCGCAGCATCGGTGCGCGAGGCGTTGATGGTGGCCTGGACGGCAAGGTGCTCCTCCAAGATCTGGGGGTCGGCACGAAGGGCAGCCATCATGACCTCATCCACGCGTGCGGCCGCGATTTTCTTCTCCGCTGCCAAATGCTCCTTCAGATGTTGGCTATACTGCGTGCACCATGGCTTTGGACGGCGCTTATTTGGTGGAGGGGTTGGTGATTTGGGTGGAAGGTGTCGCGCTCGTGCCGGTGGTCGGGGCATGTGGGATGTGGAAGGAGGAGGAGGACGGGGTTTGGGTGTGGATTACCTACCTGGATAGGCGAGGCCGAGCAGTGTGAAGGAGGGTCGCCGGTGAGGAGGCGGCACTGCAAACAAGGAGTGAAGGTTTCAAATTGGAAAGGAAGTCGGAAACAGGGGAATTGTGGCTTTTAGTAAGGGGGAGGGGCGGGGAGGTAGATATTTCCGCGGAAGCCAAAAATTTGGAATTGCTTCAGTGAGAAAACTGGCGTGCAAAGTGTCATCAGACACGGTCCCTTATTCACATCGGGTTGTGGACTGTAGCCGGCGTACCTTCTCGAGTAAGACATAGGCGTACTATACACCAACAGTGCTCCAGGATATTTTGTACTGCATCTCACACAGTTGGCGATAATAAACTGTGTGGGATCTACTTGATTTTTCATCTTGAATTGAATTACATAATGGGGTCACAGCTGCAAAGGATGGTGTTTGAATTTCTAGAACTTCTATCTGTAGTGAACATGCAACTATAGGTGTGTCGTCAAAAAATTTGGAATTATTCAAGGTTCGTTTGGACATTTTTATACGATAACTTGGTTTTCTTGGAATTTCAGGTGCATAATTCAAAATTAAACCACATGCACATGCTCCGGTGCACCAAAATTGGTTGTAAAATAATATATGTGTCCATGGATTAATGCTTACGTCCCGTTCAAGAAATTGGAATGAATTTCAAACACCACGGCACTGTGGCTCTCCGGCAAATGTTGAGGTGCTTGCTTTTGTAATTCTAGTAAATACAAAACTCGTCTGAAATTCCTGAACCTTGGCATGCTATCATGGAACAGCATCAAGATGCTAGGGTAAAAAAATGTTGTCCCATTTGGGCCAGGTTATGGTATAAGCTTCTCGTAAACCAGAGCTTCTCTCACAACAAGCATGATGGTTTTGGTAGGGAACATTTCACCTTTCTGGACGAAACGATATCCATTGCATCTTCTCGATTTCAAATTTTTTTCCTAGTGTCAACATAGAACAACAGGGGTGTTGTGTCAATTTTTGGGATTTTTCAGGGTTCGCTTGGACATTTATATACATTAACTGAGTTTTCTATGCATTCATGTGTATAATTCAAATTTGAACTACATGCACATGCTCTAATGCATGTAAATTAGTTGAAATTCAAATCAGTGTCCTTGGTTGCATGCTTAATTAGCTCCCATGCAAAAAATGATAATGAATGCCAAACACCCTACCACCATCACTTGGCCGCAAACATTGAGATATATACCTGGTTTTTAAATTCTAGTAAATCCAAAGCTCGTCTGAAATTCATGAAACTTGGCATGCTTCATGGAGCGGCATCACATGTCGTAGTAAATTTTTTGTCCCATTTGGGGCAGGTTTGGGGATATGCTTCTCACAAACCAGAGCTTCTCACAACAAGCCCGATGGTTTCGATAGGGAGCGTTTCACCTTTGGATGAAATGATATGCATTGCCTCTTCTCGATTTCAATTTTTTTCCTAGTGTCAACATAGATCAATAGGGGTGTTGTGTCAATTTTTGGGATTTTTGGGGGTTAGCTTGGACATTATTATACATTAATTGAGTTTTCTATGCATTCATGTGCATAATTCAAATTTGAACTACATGCATATGTATGCTCTAATGCATGTAAATTGGTTGGAAATTCAAATATGTGTCCTTGGTTGCATGCTTAATTAGGTCCCATGAAAGAAATGAGAATGGGTGTCAAACACCCTGCCACCGTCATTCGGCCGCAAACATTGAGATATATACCTGGTTTTTAAATTCTAGTGAATCCAAAGCTCGTCTGAAATTCATGAAACTTGGCATGTTGTCATGGAGCGGCATCAACATGACGTGGTAAATTTTTTGTCCCATTTGGAGCAGGTTTGGGGATATGCTTCTCACAAACCAGAGCTTATCACAACAAGCCCGATGGTTTCGGTAGGGAACGTTTCACCTTTCTGGATGAAACGAGATGCATTGCCTCTTCTCGATTTCAATTTTTTTCCTAGTGTCGGCATAGAACAACAGCGGTGTTGTGTCAATTTTTGGGATTTTTGGGGGTTCACTTGGACATTTTCATACATTAACTGAGTTTTCTATGCATTCATGTGCATAATTCAAATTTGAACTACATGCACACATATGCTCTAATGCATATAAATTGGTTGAAGATTCAAATATGTGTCCTTGTTAGCATGCTTATTTAGGTCTCATGATGGAAATGAGAATGAATGTCAAACACCCTGCCACCGTCAGTTGGCCTCAAACATTGAGATATATATACATGGTTCTTAAATTCTAGTAAATCCAAAACTCATCTGAAATTCATGAAACTTGGCATGCTGTCATGGAGCGGCATCAATATGCCGTGGTAAATTTGTTGTCCCATTTGGGGCAGGTTTGGGGATATGCTTCTCACAACCCAGAGCTTCTCACAACAAGCCCGATGGTTTCGGTAGGGAACATTTCACTTTTCTGGACGAAACGATATGCATTGCCTCTTCTCGATTTCAATTTTTTTCCTAGTGTCAACATAGAACAACAAGGGTGTTGTGTCAATTTTTGGGATTTTTGGGGGTTTGCTTGGACATTTTTATACATTAACTGAGTTTTTTATGAATTCATGTCACTAGTGCAGAACCGGCCTTTAGTGCCGGTTCGTAACGGGCTTTAGTGCCGGTTCGCCAACCGGCACTAAAGAGTGGGGACTAAAGGTCCCCTCCCTTTAGTACCGGTTCGTCATGAACCGGCACTAAAGTGCCACCACATGGCACGAGCCAGGCCCGTTTGCGTGGAGGGCATTAGTACCGGTTGGTAACACCAACCGGTACTAAATGTTTGGGTGTTTTTTTTAATTTTTCTTTAATTTTGTGTTTTCAATTTAATTTAGTGATTGTTTTACATTATAATGAGTTGTTAAATCATTAGGTGAAAGTACCGCGGATTAGTTTCGACTGGATGCATTATTGGATATCTCTATAGCTAGCTAGCTAGCTAGAGTATATGCCATATCCATATTATACTTGATCAACTATAATATATACGGATATGGCATATACTTGATCACTTAGGTAGGATCCATCCAGCTGAAACTAATCTGCGGTTTCTTTCATTAAATTATATAATAATTAACTAGCTATCTAATCACCACCAGCACTACTAGCTTAAAGAAGAAACATTCACTTGTACCAGAAGCAAAAATATTATCGATCGAGTTCAACATGATTGTCATGATATTATAAGCATTCATATATAACACCACAAAAGCAAATCACTTAAGTTCAGAACGAAGAACACGGACATGAAAGGACAAGTACTAATTAAGAGTAGCATGAAGAACTAGCTAAATCACTCCTTCTAGCTACTCTCTCTCTGGTAAAATAGCATAGAACATGTATAGCTCTCCTGATTGATCATACTGGAGCATGCCGATGAACCTGTCTCCTAATCATGGGCTGCGCTTCTCATTGCTGCCCCCTAGTACTTCTCTGCGATCATTAACAATTTTCTTCCAATCTTTCACTATTAAGCATTCATCGCTTCTAGAAATCCTGAATGCATTCATGTGCAATCAGGATATCTTGGCCGTAAGCTAACAATTGACATCTGACCTTTAGTCTCGATCCCCTGAGGCACAGCTGTCATCGAGAGTCCCTGTTGAAGAACATTGTATAGTACTTAATTAATATACTTAGCAATGAAAGTTTAGCAAAAAAATTATGTATGCAAAATATGCACTGAGGACAAATAGTAAATATCTTACCATCATTTCTAAATAGATGTGACCGTAGTTCAATACCATCACTATTGGTCGCACGTTTTGAGTACTAACATTTCTAAGTGCAGGAATAAAATTTGTCTTGACAGTATGAAAATCCTCAAGCCATGAAACATAAAGACTTATCTCCTCGCAGTTTAGTTCAGCTCCGGGACAGTAGTAGGTCCTGTGTACCAAGTGCCGGACATGTTTGGTTGAATGGAGATAAGCTGTCAATAGAAATTAGTTGTCAGTTATTTTTGAACAAGCAATATCAAAGACAAAAATATAGTTGAGAAGAACTCACATAATGGGAGAACTGGAGGCGTCTGCACATCGACCCATATGTCTCTATTACCTTCAATATCATCTTCTGGACGAATATCAAAGGTGATAACCATACCAGGCTCAAATGCATAAGCCTTGCATAGTGCTTGCCAAGTTTTGCATTCAAAATAGGTGTACGTGTGTGTATTGTATACTTTGACGTTGAAAGTATAACCATCATGCTCAGTTTTCAGGTAAGCTCTCTTTACCTCCATAGTTTCCATATCTTTGAAACCTATCTTATCCAAGACAAAAGTTCTTGCATGTCACGGGATGCGCTAGTAGAATAGTGAAAATTAAAAATTATAAGTCAGGCAAATGAAGCATATATAAGTCATGCTTAATTACGAAAACAGACTTGTCATTGTGACTTACTGTATCGAATTTGAAAGTCTCATCCAGCTTGATGCTGAATCGCCTACCATCAACAAGGAAATTTCTGTCGCACTGGCCGCGCTAGTCTTCACAGTATTCGCACATAATGAAAATTTTTCCGTCGTCAGACGACATTTTCTATGTTCATATTAGGCGAAACATTAATCACTTACTAATTAAATTAATTCAACAACTTCTATTAATTCAACTAAGCATTTACTAAAAATAAACTAGGTATATTAATTCAACTAGTTCAACAAAGCATTTACTAAATATAAACTAGTCTATATATATATTAATTCAACTAGTTCAACTAAACAT
>NC_057813.1:576750575-576751388 GCF_018294505.1 Triticum aestivum | reverse complement strand
CGGCGGCCAGGGACGGTGACAAGACCGGGCCCGGCGGGGGCGGCGACGACGACGGGCGGCGGGGGCGCGCGGCGACGAGGGTGACAAGACCGGGCGCGGCGAGGGCGACGGCACGGTAGCGTGGCGGCGTCGGCGTCGTCGAGATCAAGACTCGCGCGCGCGAGAAGTGGAACGAATTAGTGGCGACGATAGCTGATTTTTCATAAGTGTAGTATATATAGGATGGGCCTTTAGTACCGGTTGGAGGCTCCAACCGGTACTAAAGGCCAATTTTGGCCAGCCCAAGCGGCGGGAAACGTGGGCCTTTAGTACCGGTTGGTGGCTCCAACCGTACTAAAGGACAACACATTAGTACCGGTTGGAGCCTCCAATCGGTACTAATGCCCGTGCGCTGCCACCCGCAGTGCGCTACGTTTAGTCCCACCTCGCCGAGCGAAGGGCAGCCGCACTGGTTTATAAACCCAGACGCGGTTATCCTTTCGAACTCCTCTATATAGCAGGCTTCTGGGCCTAACTAGGGCGCGCTGCCCTGTGAGCCTACTGGTCCTACTCGGCATGTATTTGCACACCCAAGGTCTGGCAGGCCCACCGGGCAGCGCCCCAACATGTTTTTTATAAAAAAAATTCTTTTCTGCATTATTTATTTTCTTCTATTTATTTTTGAGTAATTTTTTATATAGTTATTTCTTTTCTGCTTTATTTTTTTCTTCTATTTATTTCTGAATAGTTTTTTTTGCTGTATTTAGTTTCTTCGTTAATTTTTTTGCTTTTTAATTTTTTTTCTTTTCTGCATTATTTATTTTCTTCTATTTA
>NC_057813.1:576738873-576750475 GCF_018294505.1 Triticum aestivum | reverse complement strand
TTCTTCTTCTGCTTCTTCTTCTGCTTCTTCTTCTTCTTCTTCTTCCTCCTCCTCCTCCTCCTCCTCCTCTTCTTCTTCTTCTTCTTCCTCCTCCTCCTCCTCCTCCTCTTCTTCTTTTCTTTAAATTGTGCATCTGAACGCCGAAAAAATATATTGATCAGTACCGCCTTTCAGCCAAAACGCGCGCTACTGCTACACAGAAGTACATATAAAAAATACATTGATCATCAATGATCTTTTTGGATAGAATCTAAATCGTCAATAGGAATCTACCACCGATTTAAGAACCAGCGAAGACTCCTATTGCAGCCATAGATCCTACACATAGAGTTCAATGAAGACCAAATGCTTGGGATGGTTTGAGAAGTAACATACTTAAGGTGGTCAAATTCTTGTTAGGGGAGCGAGGTGAGACTAAAAATAGCGCCTGCCACAACCTTTTTAGTACTGGTTCGTGCCACGAACCGGTACTAAAGGTGTTGGCCGGGCACCAGCATCTTTAGTACCGGTTCGTGGCACGAACCGGTACTAAAGATTCCCAAAGAACAGGTACTAAAGGTCACCTCCCGCCAAGTCATTTGAACCGGCACTAATGGGAGCATTAGTGCCGGATCATATGCCAACCGGTACTAATGTTTCACATATTAGGTCCTTTTTCTACTAGTGTGTGCATAATTCAAATTTGGACAATACATGCACACATATGCTCTAATGCATATAAATTGGTTGAAGATTCAAATCTGTGTCCTTGGTTGCATGCTTAATTAGGTCCCATGCAAGAAATGCGAATGAATGTCGTCAAACACCCTGCCACCGTCACTAAGCTGCAAACATTGAGATACCTTGGTTTTAAATTCTAGTATAAATCCAAAGCTCATCTAAAATTTATGAAACTTGGCATGCATGCTATCATGGAGCGGCATCAACATGCCGTGGTAAAAATTTTGTCCCATTTGGGGTAGGTTTGGGGATATGCTTCTCACAAACCAGAGCTTCTCACAACAAGCCTGATGGTTTCGGTAGGGAACGTTCCACCTTTGGGGACAAAACGATATCCATTGCCTCTTATTGCTTTGAAATTTTTTCTCGTTGTCAACATAGAACAACAAGAGTGTTATTTCAATTTTTGGGATTTTTTGGGGTTCGTTTGGACATTTTTATGCATTAATTAAGTTTTTCAATGCATTTATGTGTATAATTCAAATTTTAACCATTCACGTGACGCCACATGTCTTGGTTTTAATGGCTGTAGGTTTTAATGACTCTTGATCACAAACATTTTAGAAAGAACACTCGTATGCAAAGTAAGAGCAGGATTTGTGCATCTCTTCAATACAAACAGTTGTTTTGGATGACCCATGTGCAACCACTTTACAAACAATTTGGTAAGATTTGCATCTGTCATATTGGGTATGTTGCCATTTGTCAAACTGGAAAGATTGTCATTTGTTGATCTAGTAACATTGCCATTTGTCAACCTTGTAACGCTGCGATTTGTCAAAATATGAAGCTTAAAATCATTAGCAGTATCTAATTTTGCAACTAAAATTCAATAATTAAGCATATATGGAGGCGAGGAGGCATGTTTAGCCGGGTGTGCAGCGGGCGGTGCAGTTCCCAATATGGCTTTAATGCAGACGAGGGAGAGGGTAGCGGTTCCTGAATGTTGAACGGCCAATGATGCATCCTCCTTCAATTAGCATCATGAATGCATGAGGGAAGTAATGGGAGGAGGACCGGGAAAAGAGGCAGCACGATATGAATGCAACACAGTTTGCACTCATATAAAGGCACCCCTCCATTCCAATGCATCTACCACATCGTACGCACCTAAGCATTTTCCTAAGAACCTACACTAAGTGCAAAAGTGCTCACTCCAGACCCATGGCGGCGATGCGCGCGAGCGGCCAGCGGCTGTGCCAGACGGTCCATGACACCGTCCTACGGTATGGCATCGAGGATCGTCTCCAGACGGTGTTGGCGATCGGCTGGTGGATGCCGCCGTCGACGCCAGCTATGACTCTCAGTTGGACTAGATGATCATTGCCACCACCAACAAGTTCGCCGTCGTCAAGAAGCTCGCAGACGACATCGCCATACTCCTCCAGCCCGCACGGCCGGGCTCCTCATTGTCTACTACCCTAATTAGCCTCCATGGTCGGAACCTCTTTCAAGCATTGGTTGCCTTGCAACTGCCCGCCGACGCCATGTAGAATGACCACCTGGAGGTCGTGCTCGCCGCGAGGCGCCTCGCCCTGCAAGAATTCATCAACCTACAAATCCACGTGTATGAGCAAATCATGTACATGGGTATCTACAAGGCCAGTGAGGACGCTACGACGTTGGCCTTCTTTAACCGGCTGGAAGCCTTGGATGCCTTTGCTGAGAAGCACCTTGACCTCGCCACAAAAGTCATCGATCCTTAGCCGCCAGTTGGTGGCCCGGCGCACTGAGTTGAGGAGGAGGAGGTTGTACGTTGATGGATGCATCTTTCTTCTTGCCTCCTTAATTCTTATTGTGCTATTGTATTCTCGTTCCAGTCAATACAGACGTGATCCCTTTGCTTAATTATATGCATCACTGTAACTAGTACTCCATCCTGTCAATTTATAAGTTGTGCTGCCAGTGTTTGGGGCCGGCGCACGACACAATAAGCACAACCACGATGACACATACAGAAAGGACATCCATCGGTTCCAATGGCGATTTATCAAAATATGCAGCTAAAAATCACTAACACTATCTAATTTTTGCAACTAAAATTCAGTAATCAAGCATATATTTCATTCATAGATTAAGCAGTCGTGCTTAATCTATACAAACAGTTCAACCGTTGGGTGCTGCGGCGTGCTGTACTCGCATCTGTCGGCCCGCTCAGGTTGTGGACAACTTTTCCTTGTGTGTTCAACTGCTATATGCATATATATAGTTGCTCGTCGTTGAGGCGACCGCAGAGCGCTATGCTCGCGTCCCTCCGCACGCAATTTGCCAGTGGTTGGGCCTGCGCACAATCACGTCGGGGGCCCCATATGGATGTGGTTGCGCCGCGCGCGTTGCCACACCATGCAGTTACGTGCGGCACGATGGAGTTACGCGCTGCGATTTAGAACTGCCATCGGGACGTGCGTCCGACCTCCCCTTTAATTCCCACGACCATTATAGCCTTAGTCTCTTCAACCTTTCGATCGCGCCCCACAACACAACAAGCACACCCACGATGACACATAGAGAGAGGATGTCTAGCGGCGCTCCAATGGAGTTCGGCGAGCATAAAGTGGAGACCCACGCGAGGGAGACAGATCTCTCGGTGGTGTACACCATCGACCCGGCCGTGGTGGACGACTACATCAACACCGTTGAGCAGTTGCTTGCTGGAGACAAGTACAAGGTGGTCGGCATCGACCTCTAGTACACCGACGGTAGTCTCGGCATAGATCAGAAGATTGTCGTTGCCCAGTTGTGCGTGCACCATCATGTCCTCATCTACCACTACTGCATGGCTAGAGAGCCTTGCGACTGTTTCAATAGGTTTGTCAACAGCACCGACTACAAGTTCGCCACGGTGGAAACCATCGACAATGTAAAAGCGCTCAGTGTTACGGGCTTGGCCTGCGAAAACCTTGTCGAAATCCGTGACCACTACAGGGTTTGGGGCAGCATGAAGGACTCCTTGGTCGAGCTCACCTCGGCCATTATTGACCCCTACTACGAAAAGATGAAGCAGGATGCTCAGAGAACAAGTGTCGTATCCTAGCACAGGGCCTGGGTGCGGCGACTGGATGAACCTCACCTCAGGTTTGCCGCCAAGAGCGTGTACACATGCTTCGAGATGTACAGTCGGATCGTTGACATGAGAAGTGCCTCGTTACCCAAATCGACAAGCACGGATCGAGCCACAAGCAGAGCAAGCGTCACAAGAAATAGATGATGATTAGATGATCGTTTATGCTAGTTAATCATGCATGTAATATATAATTTACTTTATTGATGTGTGTAAGTCTTGTGTGTGTAGTAGCCATCTATGAAATTATGCATGTAATAGTTTACTTTGGTGTGTGCAAATGCCATGGTTGTAGTAGCCACCTATGTAATTGGATGTTTAATTTGGTTAATCATGCATGTAATATATATATGTTGTTGTTCTGTATGCAATCCATCGCACAACACACACGTCTCATTAACAGCAATCGTCTGTGTTATTATCGGTCTTCGCACACATTTCTGATTACAGACATGTTTACCGCGTATCACATACATCTTGTTATATTGAACCATTTATGTTCTCTTGTTTCAACACAAACAGTTCATCCGCGTGAACCGCATGATGTATATCGCACACACCTTGATTTGGTTGAACGTTTCTTTTGTGTTGCCTAATCACAAACAGTTCATCCTAGTGATCTGTTTGTTGTTTATCGCACACGCCTTCATCTGGCTGTCCGTTTCTTTTGTTCCTTCTCATCGTAAATGGTTAATTGAACTGAACCGTATGCCCTGCATCGCACACGGAACCAAAATCTGAACCGTATTTGATGCATACGTCATCGCAAACATTTTGAACATTTTTTATGGTTCTCTGACACTGCCATTTGCGACTATTGCATCGCACATAATTTCATCAAAGGTTCTCTGATCATAGTGTCGCGTTAGCAGCATCCTGCAATAGCGGGAGGCGGGGCTTCAGCTCGGGTTGGTGACGGGGACGCAGAGACGCGCGCCCACCGTAGGTCGGAGCGTGACGAGGCATGGCCGGGTTCGCGGTAGAGGGGGACGTACGCGGCACGAGAGGAGGAGGCGGAAGTGCGCACCAAGCATGGTGCAGGGAGGGCCAAGGGAGCCGGGGCGCCCACTAGGTGTGGACGGCGGCGGTGGTTGTCAGGGCCGGACACGACGAGGACTAGCCTCTGGGCGAGCAGCGGCGGGACGACGCTGTGGAGGAGGAGGCCGCGAGGATGGGGGTTGGTGGTGTACGCGGTAGCCGCGGCGCGGTGGTGGAGCAGAGCGAAACGGCTCAGCACGCACGAGGCAGGAGAAGAGGGAGGAAGGAGGCGCCGGAGAGACGGGGTGATGCGGCGATGCGTGAGGCCGGGGCAGCACCAGCGCGGAGCTGAGGCACGGCCGCGTGGGGTGGAGCGGCGCGGGCTAGGCAGAGGCGACGCAGGTGTGGACCGGCAGAGGCCGCGCCAGATGTGAGGCAGTCGGGATGAACGGGAATGTGGACGCACTATCGTGGAAGCAGAGGCGTGCGGCTACAGCAGGGAGGGGCGTAGCGAGTGTAGGGCGAGGTGCTGGACCAGGGGAGATTTCGTGGACAAGGGAAGAACGAGCGTCCAGGAGCATGACGATGCGAGGAGAGCCCGTGGGGTCTTTCATCAACAGACGCCCAGGGGACAATGGCACTGTGGATGACGGTGGTGCACTATTGATGATGATGTGCATTGTAGATGATGATGATAGATGCGCAATGTCCGCCTATGCAGCAACAGTGACCAGGGTACGGCCGTCATGTCCGTACGTGTCCGATGGGATGCCATAGTTGACTTCGTGCAGCTGGCCAGGCGAGCACCCCGTCCGGCTTGCCGTCCTGGGACTACCCGAGGGTCATCCCCCGACATATGGATTGTTGGGCCAGTCTCCAAAGAAATATTTTGATCTTGGATGGAACATCAATCTTCCATAACTTTGTCCATGATTTCTTCTCTCCTTCATTGTTGGATGTATCTTCTCTGCCTTCCAACCAAGCTTCGTGTGTGTGTTTCGTGGAAACTAGCACCCAATATGCAGAATGTACCGAGAAAACTCCGATCTTCTTGTGTACCCAAGACTAGAAGTCTTGCACCTGACACGTGCAAACTGGGTTAGACAAAATTGCCTCGACATCAGCTTGCAAATACACATTCGATATTACCTCTTGGTTCCTTTCAACACTAGCTAAAAGCAATTCACCAATGAGCCGGCGGGGATTTTGAACTCTGCTCGTTATTGGGCGCATGTTGAAAGGACGGGGAATCCAGTTGTGCTCCCAGATTTGTGTGATGTTGTCATCCCCAATTCTCCATATGATCCCCTGAGAGAGAGTATCATGCCCATCTAATATTAACCGCCATACTTGCGAGGGGCTTCCTCCTAGCTCTGCCTGGAGAAACTTAGTGGTAGGGAAATACTTCGCTTTCAATATTCTAGCACTTAGCTCTGTAGGATCAGTCAATATGCACCATGCTTGTCTCGCTAGCAGGGCCAAGTTGAACAAGTCTATATCATGGAAGCCTAAACGTACGCACTGTTTTGGCCTCGTCATCATGCTCCTCGAAACCCAACTAGCTTTCCTCTTGTCTTCCTTACTCCCCCACCAGAACTTTCGTATCAAAGAATTTAGATGTTCACATAAGCCTCGGGGGAGTTTAAAACAAGATATAGAGTATACTGGCAGTGTTTGGGCCACTGTTTGATGAGTACTTCCTTTCCCCAACAAAAAGAATTTTCTCTAGCCATCCCTTAACTTTATTCCATACTCTGTCCTTCAAGAATTTGAAAGCTCCGTTTTTGCTGTTACCAACTTCAGAGGGCATGCCCAAATATCTTTCTGACAAAGACTCATTAGTGACTTGCAAAACCTGCATTACACTTGTCCGAAGCAAATTGAGACAGCCCTTACTGAAAAAAAAACTGATGATTTTGACAGGTTGATCCTTTGGCCCGAGGCATTGCAGTAGCGATCCATAACAGAAGACAACTCATTTGCTCCATCAACACTAGCTTTTACAAACAGCAGGCTATAATCCGCAAAAAGTAAGTGGCTTACCGGCGGAGCCGTCGGAGCCACTCGAATACCAATGAGGTGTGATGATTCATTAGAATTCGAAAGGCACAAAAGGCCCTCCACTGCAAGTAAAAATAGTTAAGGAGAAATTGGGTCTCCCTGACGGATCCCCCTAGAAGGTGAAAATTGTTCGAGCTTTCTACCATTAAAGAGCACTGAAAATTTAACCAAACTCACCATCCTCATGATAAATGAGACCCAACTGGGCTCAAAACCGAGCTTGAGCATGATGACTTCCAAGTATTCCCACTCAACCCTATCATAGGCCTTGATCATGTCAAGCTTAACCGTGCAAAATCTGTTACTCTGTGCCTTGTTCCTTTTCATAAAATGCAAGCACTCATAGGCCATGATAATATTATTAGTGATCATCCTCCCTGGTACAAATGCCAATTGTTCCTCTGAAATAATCTCAGGCAAAAATCTATTTTAATCTGTTTGAGAGAACCTTCGAAGTTATTTTGTACAACACATTACAAAGACTTATCGGTCTAAATTGGGTTAACTGGGTAGGATCCTTAACCTTGGGAATAAGAACAAGTGTTGTTTCATTGATTACCTCTGGGCTTTCCTCTCCCCGTAGGTTCCGCAACACCACCTCTGTGACCTCAGGGCCACACAAATCCTAGTGACGTTGGAAGAAATGTGTTGGGTATCCATCGGGGCCCGGCGCTTTTGTCAGATACATTTGGAATAGTGCGGTTTTGACCTCCTCTGCCTTATATGGAGACATTAGCATAGTGTTCATCGGGGGAGTCACCTTGTTGGGAACCGAGTCCAACACTGCTCCCATACCCGATGTGCCTCCTGAAAGAAAAAAGTCCTAATAAAAGAAATTAGCAAGGGAAGCCATTTCGGCTGGGTCTTGGGTTAGAGAGTCGTCGTTTCGCTACAGAGATCTGATTGTGTTCTTGCGTCAATGCATGCTCACACGTCGTTGAAAGAACTTGGTGTTCTTGTCACCATCCATAAGCCAATCCACTCTAGATCTCTGCTGCAACATGATTTCTTCCATGTGATACAACTCAGTTAGCTGATCTGAAATTTTTAGCTCTGCATGCGATGGGTCAACTCTTCTTGGATCGTTTTGCAAATTTGCCAACTCTCTCTTCAGTTTTTTAATCCATTGGCAGACTTGTCTGATAGTCGCTCTACTCCTCTGGGTAAGGGAAATAGAGAGATTTGACAATTGTTTATTCAACTGCTGGACAGTTTGGGCACCTGGCGCACCGCTCCACATGCCATTCAGAGAGTTTCTGAACTCTTCGTGTCTTTCCCAGTAGACCTCATACCGGAAAAGTTTCTTCCCACTAACTGCAGGACTTGGTGCCTCTAGTTGCACGCAAAGCGGGCTATGATCGGATGTGTCTGTAGTTCCTTGATAGGGCGTGGCTTGGGGAAACAAAGACGCCCATTCCGTGGTGGCCATTGCTCGACCCAGTCTAACTCTGCAATATGCTCCTCCTGCCGAATAAGAGGGTGTTTGTTTCCAGGGACTTTCTGGTGTATGGACTAGAAAAAGTCCCTCTTAGAGACTTTTTAACCAAACAGGAAGGACTACTAGGGACTAAAAGTTGCTTTTTGGGACTAAATGAAGAAGACTCTCAAGGAGAGTCTTTTTTGGGACTTTTCCAATAATGCCCCTCCCTGGTGTTGTTTGTTTGTTATTTTTTAATATACCAGGGGTAACATGGTCATTTAATAACCTCTAGGGAGGGAGTAGAGACTTTTTAGTCCCTGGAAACAAACAAAGATGGACTTTTTAGGGACTAGGGACTTTTTAGTTGGGACTAGAAAAAGTCCTAAGACTTATGAACCAAACAGGGCCTAAGGCGTTTCCTAACTGGTTGTGCGCGCGCAACGCCAATCATAGCCCACTGCTCCAACATATGGATCCGGGCCCTTTGCATGTGCATGGCTATAGTAGTACACCTGCATGCCTAGGTTGTCTTTCCTCTCTCCCAAAACTTTGTTACTTTTAGTTGTCTTTTAACAGTTTAATCAAAATTTGTTTTTGAAACTTTATATATATTTGAACTCCTGACACCAAGATCTTTAATTTTTGAACACATTAGTTTAACTAGAATTGGAATATGATTTTTTTAGAAGATTATCAGTGTTTTCAGTGAGGAACTTTGCTTGGCATAGTGAAGAACTTTTCATTTTTATTTGCAAAGTGATAAATAAACAGGACCAGGAGCTGAGGAGCTTTATAAATAGGTTTCCTAAACTTTGTTAGAAATATTAAAGAACTTCTCTACAAAATGTATCTGAAACTGAAGAACTTTGTAAACAGCTTGTCTGAACTTTGATGAAATGTTTATGGAACTTTTTTTGGAAATATATTAATATTGGACTTGTTTTGTAGAGCTAGCCGTGAGAAACTCAAATACATAAATGAATTCAAATTTGCATAATTTATTTAGAAGTTATGGTGACATATTAATTTGCTAGCAAATATGGTGAAGTAGCCCACCACAGAGGCCTTCTGTACCTTGTGTCAGATTTTTAGTATAGGGCCTATTCATGTTGACATGCATGCATGGGACCAGCTGCATGTTGATTTGACGTCTAGAAAGGATGGGTGGATCATATATACGTTGCGCGTGCAACGAGTTAGTAATTATCCACTTCCGCCTCCTGTTGTCTTCTTTTCGAAAGTCCAAGGCCTCCCCTGATAGCCTAGGTAAACAAGAGCACAAACCTTTGTTGCGTCACGGAAACCTGCCATCTGTGCATTTCTTCTATGCCCCGCGCCCACATGCTTTGAGGGGTAGAGTACTTCATTAAAATCGCCGATACAAAGCCATGGCAGGGTGCTCACAGCCACCAAAGATTTAAGGAGATCCCACGTCCTATATCTCTCCCCAACTTGTGCTTCACCGTATACCATGTGAGTGTCCAATCATCATGACCTGGTTGTATGACATTTGCATCTATATGATACTCAGTAACCAGATACTTCAATCTTTATTGCATCATTCAGAACATCCATAGACCACCACTACGGCCAGAACTACTAATAGCAAAAGAATTATTAAAACCTAAAGTACCACCAAGATTCTCGACACGTGTCTTTTAAATCTGGGTTTCCACTATGCATAAGACGGCCGGGGCAAACTGCTTCGTTATATCCTGAAGCTCACGAATTGTCAAGGCTTTTCCCGCGCCATGACAATTCCAACATAAGAGATTCATTGTGCCCGGCGATCCTCCACACGGGAGGTCGCCAATTTTGCATCATTAGGGTTTTCCTGGGCTACACCCTTTTTTTCACCATCCTTTTCTACGTTGGTGCGCATCCTCTTAGGATCTTGCTTCAACAATGGGCTCTTTGGCACAGTAGGAGGTGGGAGAGCTAGCAAAGTTTTATTAGCTGATGGGATCACAACCTCTCCCATACTCGCTTGCTGCCCCGAGGTCCTCTTTCTGTTTGCATCTACCTCGTCCATGAACGCATCATTGTGAGTATCCTCCTTTGTTGGGTTGCTTCCAGACGCTTGGGATCGCCCAGCCGACCGGCCTCCTCGGCGTCCACCTCTTCTTCCACGCCCTCGACCACCACCAGGACCTGTTCTTGTTCTCATTTGCCAAGTGGCTCTCAGATCTTTATAGTACAGAGCCGACTGGGGATGCACTCCATCGTCGTGGTCCTTGTACACATGACCGAGATGCCCGCAGACTACACACCAATCTGGGACTCGCTCATACCTCACCCTGTAGATCTGCCTCTTTGTGTCACGAATCATTGATACCGCGTTCTTCATAGGTTTATGCACGTTGATCCTCACCCTGACACGGTAGAAATTCCCAACAAAATCGTGTGTAATTGTTTCTGTAAAGAGGAGTTCACCAACCTTTGCTGCTAGTGGCGTTACCAGATGGGCATACAGATCTGGGACATTGTGGATCTGAATCCAGATGTTGATATAGTCCAGGTTTACCATTGTTGGTTTAGTCACCCCATCATAAGGTTCAAGAATTACTGTGTTTCCTCTGAAATTCCAAGGCCCCTCGTTCATGACACGTTTCCAAACACCAAGACAAAAGAACTGCAAAGTATACAAGTTGTCCTCCAAGGGCCCGAACTTCACATCATGTGCTAGATCCCATGCTGACCTCATCTTTTTGAAGAACCAATATTGGCTATAAGGTTTATCGGTGTGAACCCGGAAGACCGCCATCCATCTGTTGGCCTCGGCTGGTGCTTCTTTCTCATCAAAAACTACATCATCCAGGTCTTCTTCCCGAAGCCCTAGTTCTGCCATCATCTTCTCAACCTTCGTCATAACCGTGGACCCTGATGCAGCCACTGGTGCCTTCCCTGCGATGACATCTTGAACCCTAGCCCGGAAAACAACATATCCGGCTTTTGAAGCTGGCCCTGACACTCCTCTCTTCGATCCAGGGTTAGTCATGGCCGGGTGGCGATGCCAGATCACCCTGTTCAGCCCGAACCAGCCACCGGACGAGTAGATCGGAGGAGGGAAGGTGAAGGTCTCAATGGCGGCAACATAATCGCCCCGAGAGAAAAGAAACCCTAGCATGTGGGAACAAGATGAAAGTTGCTATGTCTTCACGCGCAACGCGAAGGGACCGGCCCATTAACTTAGGACTCGCTCGCGTTAGGTACGCTTGATGAGGTTCGCTAGTTGTAGGTTTACTATGTTTTTTTCCTTTGGTTTTTTTTTTTCTGTTTTTCATTGTTTTTTATTTTTTTCCTTTCTTTACTATAATTTTAGTTTTTTTATTTTTATCGGTTTTCTTCATTTCTTTCTTGGT
>NC_057813.1:576733452-576738557 GCF_018294505.1 Triticum aestivum | reverse complement strand
TCATTTTCTTTTTTCAACATATGTTTACATTTTTCGTAACCCATTGTACATTTTTGTATCAATAAAGAATTTTCTGAACACACGTATAATATCAAATAGATGATCAATATTTCATTTGAATAAATGTTTCGATCACTATAGTTTTCATACACATTGTATATTTTTCGTATGCATCTAAAATATCTTTAGTACATGTTTAACCTTTTCATATATATGGTTAACATTTTTTGAATATATGTTTTGATGTTTAATTTTTTTGTACACATCATACATTTTTACTATAAATCTAATATGTTTAAAATTTTATATGCACACGTTTACCATTTTCATATATATGATTACATTTTTAAAACATATATTTTTGGATGTCTAATGTTTTCATACACATTCTTGTATACGTCAGAAACATTTTCTATATACATATTTAATATTTTCCAAATAGATTATTAGCATTTTAAAAACTTATGTATTTTTATGTGTACTTTTTTTCATACGCATTGTATATTTTTTTATACATCAGAAACTTTTAAACTATACACATTTAGCATTTTTGAAATAATAAATTTACACTTTTTTGATTTTATATATATATTAAAAGTATACACAGAATACAAAATAAAGAAAAAAGGAAAATAAAAAACATGAAAAACAAGGCTGGCATGGGCTGACCCTTCTCGCGGTTGCCTTCTGGCGAGGCTGCTATTACCTTTTGCCTCAAGCAAGACATAGGCGCGCTGCCATTATTGAGGGGGCGGGGATGTATCGCTTGCAGTGGTCGCTTCCTCCTTGAAATCACTAATTAAGGAGCACTCCTTGCAATGGTCATTCCCACCTCCTCATGTTGCGACAAGTGGCGCACTACATGTGAGCCACTTGTCGCAACCTAGGAGTTTTTTTTCTTTTCATAGATCCGTTTATTCAAAATGTTTTATCTCTTAAACCGTGCGCCCCAATCTCGAACCATTTTCACTGTTGGATTCATCGCGTTGTGATGTCCAAAACTAGATCCCATGTTGATAGGTGTTGACGAACTTTTTACACAAAAATGCCGGACAAAAAAATCAAAACAAGAGCATGTTTTCCCTTTTCGAAAAGAGGCATGACTGTGCCCCTCGAGGAAGCAAACCGGTGCCTCCATGAGAAGTAAACCCATGCCTCTCGCGAAAGGAAAATAACACGTTTTTTCGTTTCCGAGAGACATAGCCGTGCCTCTCGCGAAAGCAGAACCGTGTCTCTTGCGGAAGGAAAAAAAAAGAAAACTCATTTTTTTCGTTTTTGAGAGACATGACCATGCCACTCGCAGAAGCAAATCTGTGCCTCTCGCAAAAGCAAAATCGTGTCTCTCGTGAAAGAAAAAAAGGAAACATATTTTTTTTCTGTTTTGAGAGGCACACCCGTATCTCTCGCGGAAGCAAAACTGTGCCTCTCATGGAAGAAAAAAACATGTTTTTTTTCATTTCCAAGAGGCACGACCATGCTTCTCGCGGAAGGAAAAAAATAAAACACGCTTTTCCCTGTTTCCGAGAGGCACGGCTGTGCCTCTCTCGGACACAAATCTGTGCCTCTCGCGGAAGGAGAAAAAAAGAAAGCACATATTTTTTTATCCTTTTCTGAGAGGCACGACCATGCCTATAGCGGAAGCAAAACTATGCCTCCCGCCGCAAAAAAAGAGAATGTGTTTTTCACACAAAAAAATATTTCTTTAAATTTTCTTTTGTCCAAAAGCTAAGAAAAGCCGGTGGAAACCGGAAAAGCCATAAACCCCTGCAAAAAACTCATCTAAAAAGTTAAAAACGCGTGCAAAATCAGGAGAGTGCGCCCAGAGCGTGACACGTGACGGCGGCGGAGAGCGCGCCAAGTGGCATGCTCTCAGCCCACCCCAAGTGACCCCTGAGGAGGCTCCTTCTCAATTAGTTGCTCTCCTTCCTCCTGGATCGCTCACAGTGCAAACCACTCCCCGACGCCACATCGGTCGGCTATTGCCGGCCCACTTATAGCGCCGGCGGCCGCTCACGTCGCCACCACATACGGGAGCAACCACATGCGTAAGTTTTTTTATTGACTTTTCTATTTTGCCCCGTGTTTATATTTTTACACAAAATACATAAATTTTGATTCAATAATTCAAAAAAAATTGACAGCTTAAAAAATGTTCATAAATTCAATAAGGGATTTGTGAATTCAACTACTTCTCAAAATTTTAAAAATATTATTGTCAACATTTCTTCATTTTTTAAAAACACAAACAATTTATGAAAATTTGAAGCATTTTTCAATAAACATATTTTCTTAAGTGTGAATAATTTTTAAAAGGGCGAAATTTTTGAATCCTCAAACATTTTTTGAATTTGAAAATGTAAAAAAAATAATATTCAACAATTTTTGAAATATGATACATTTTGGAAAACATGAATATTTTCAATATGATTTTTGTTGTGGTAACAGATTTTTATGAAAATTATGATAATTTTTACAAAAGATGAGAACATTTTGTGGGAAACATCTTTTGAATATGTAACAACTTTTTGATGTTTTTATGTTCTATTTATTCTAAAAAATATGAACACTTTCGAATTTCCCGCACATTTTTTTAAACTTGAACATTTCTGGAATATGTGATGATTATTTGTGAACAGGAAGATTTTTAAAATTGCAAGCATTTTTTAAAAAAACATAAACGCCTTTAGAAATTCCCCAAACAATTTATAATGAGAATTTTTTTGAACATGTGAATTTTATTTGTAGATGGGAAATATTTTTTGGAATTCTGACAATTTTAAGAAACCGTGAAAACTTTTTAGAATTACCCAAACATTTCCTTAAATGCGAACTCTATTATAATATGTGAACAAATTTGCATATATGGAAATTTTTGTGAATCCCAAGTAAGTTTGTATACATTAACACTTTTTAAAATTCCTTTTTAATATGTGCACATGTTTTGGAAATGGGAACATTTTTTGAAATTCCGTATAGATTTTAAATTAAGTGAAAACATTTTGTAATCCCACAAGCATTTCTTAAAGATGCGAGCATAATTTATAAACTAGAACATTCTTTAAAGACCATTTTTTTAAAAAAAATGAACACTTTTTGAAATTCCTTTCTTAAAGCGAACGGTTTTTGAATGTGACAAGGAATTTTAAAAAGGGAACATTTTGAAAAATGTAGAACAACTTATTTGAATGCAAAAATAAAACACCAAACCAGAAACCATTACAGAAATGTCTAGGATCTGCTTGAATGTTTCCAAAACCAGTGAGGACCCTTTTCGAAGCTTTATAAAACCAGCGACTCGTTCAAGCCCCACATCTATGCTAGCAGTCGTAGCGATAGGGATTGCAACGGGTGATTCATAGCAATCACGACCATATGGGGCACCTGATGCATGGGAGCCCCTAAACATCAAGTACACCCGATAGGGTATTCCAGCGACACACAGGGGCGTGTGGAGACGCGCCGCATTGTGCGCCCAGCAGCAGCCAACCATAGGATTACAATAATTTTCATGCTTTTTTTTTCTTTAGGTGTTTAGTTTTTCTTGGTCTTTCCTAGGTTTTCGTAGTTTGTTTGCTCTTCTCGCTTGAAGCACACAATTGCAAAAAAAACACAGTTGCGCTTCACAATGAACCACAATTGTGCTTCCACATGAAACAGAGATGTGTTTCTGAAAGTGAAAATCATAATTATGCTTCACGAAAAAGCACAATTTATGCTTCTCAAAAAAGTGAAAAGCACAACTGTGCTTCTGAAAGTGAAAACCATAATTGTGCTTCACGGGAAAACCCAAGTTGTGCGGCCGTGCTCAATTTTGCTACATGAAAAAACACACAACCGTACTTCTCGAATAAGTGAAACATACAGCTGTGCTCCCCTTGAAAAGTGAAAAAGCACATGTGTGCTTTCCAAAAAAAAAGTGAAAAGTACAGATGTGCTTCCAGTTTCCCTCGTTTTTGTTTCTGGTTTTTACCGTTTCTGTTCAATTTTCAATTTCCAGTTTTTTCCAGTTTTTGGTTTTCCAATATTTTCCATTTTTGGTTTTTCCTGTGTTCAAAAAAAGTTTGGCCAAACCTATTAACATGAGATTTAATTTTTAAGATCTCAAGGGGAGAAATATGACAATGAAAAGATTGATGATTTAGACACAGATTGAAGAGATAAAACGTTAAAAAATTGAATGAACAAAAAAGAACAAAAACTTTTAGACTGCGACAAGTATGACACTTGAATTGTGCCATTTGTCACCATCAGAGCAGGTAGAAGTGACTTTTGCAAGGGGTGAGACCTCCTATCTCCCGCGCATTTCGTCCAACAGATGTGCGCCGCACAAGGGCTCACCCAACTGGGTTGGTCCAACAATGAGCAAACAGTGTAAAAAATCCCAAAAGAAGTCAAGTGTGCGCGAGAGATCGAACCACAGACCTCCTGGTGATCGTCATCATTAGCCACTGAAGTTGCTAAGTTCCGCTGTCTAAATAAGGAGGCACATGGTATAAGAACAATAAGTTACGACATATTTAGATATTTTTGAAATTTCGAAGAGCAAATTTTTTTTTTGAAAATTGGATGTTCTTGGAACGCTTACATTTATCAATTTTTGTGTTTTTTCTAGAAACCTGAAATCAAAATTATGAACTTTTTTTGAACAAATGATTTTTTGAAATTGCACAAACAATTTATTATTTTTCAAACAAATTTTGAAAGCATGAACATTTTTGGAATTTATGAACAAATTTTGAAACGGGAGAATTTTTGACTTTCACATTTAAGAAAATTTTCAATTCTAAACCTTATTTTTGAGAATTTATGAAATTATGATTTAAAAAAATAACATTTTTTGAAAATTTTGAAGACATTTAAAGTATTCAAACATTTTCAAAATTTATGATTTTTTTAGAAAGAAAATAAAGTTGAAAAAAAGAAACATAAACGAAAAAGAAAAAAAAAGAAAAAAGGAAACAAAATGAAAACTGCCCGCACAGTAGTGGGTGCCCCTACGCGAAGTTCTGAGTACTTGACAAAACACATCTCAAATATGATTTTCGGCAAAGGATACCCGCTAGAAACTATACTTGAGGTCGCCCCCCCTTCTCCCTAGCGACTGC
>NC_057813.1:576717598-576733145 GCF_018294505.1 Triticum aestivum | reverse complement strand
GGCGGCGTGATCTGGCGTCGTCCGCTCGGCCCAGATCTGGGCCTGGGCGGGCCGGCGGCGGGGATGGTCTCCGGCGTGGCTTCTGGGAGGCTGGGGAGATGCGACAAGCGGCTGGGTGCTAGCGGCGCCGACGCCGGACTGCTGCATCATGGCCGACGGGGCTTAACATGCCCACTTCGGGCATGGCTGGGTCAGGGGTAGCCCGGCATGCCCCGCTGCCGCGTCCGGACGGCTACCGCGATGGTGCCGGAGGCACAGGCCTCCCGCACGATGGCGGTGGAGGTGGTTCCGTCTCGCTCGACGTCGGTGTTGCTGCTCCCGTCGTGGTGCGCTTCTCTCCGGTCCTCTTGGCCTCGTGGTGGTGTTCGTAGTGAGGCGACGTGGGTGGAGGCGCTACTACGTTGGCGCTTGGTGGTGGGCGGCGGTCTGACTAGTCGGCTCCGATCCGTTGGGCGGTGGGGTTGGAGTGATCCTTGCCGGTCTTCGGCACCGATGCGGTGACACACTGACACCTGCGGGTGCCACCATTCCTTCTTGAAGAATGTTGGTGATATCCATCCCCCACCTCCTTCCGCGTGCCGGGGAAACCCTAGGACATGTCCGGGCAGCAGCGTCGTCGGTGTCGCTTTTCTTCTTGGAGGTGCTGCTTTGTACGTAGTGGTTCGGAGCCTCGGGTTGTGGTGGTTTGTTTCTGGTAGGCGTAGCGATGTCGGGTCATCCGCGCTTTGTCGAGTTGCCGTTGTTGGTATTTGTTTTTTCTTCTTTTTCTTTTGAGCTTGATGTGTTGTTCGCGCCAGCGTTCCTTGTATCGGTGTCGGTTACTTTGAAATATAAAGCGAGGAAACCCTTTTTTGATAATTTCGCTGAAGCGTTGTATATGAGGTCCCATAGATTTCAAACTTGTCCTCGGCTATTAAATACCAGCCACCAAGCCACAAGAGCCCAGTAGTCTTTCTTTATTCATGCAAAGCTCTCTTATTCTAGCCCACCAGTCTTTCTTTATTCATGCAACACTCTCTTTTGGTTCCGGGTCGGACCTCCGAACAACAGTCGGAGTAGGTGAGCCCAATCGTTATACAAGCACCGGAAGTACGAGGGCGGTAGAGGCACATGACCTCTGAATAAGAATTTCTGGACTCCTTTTAAAACCTGAATCTTTTTAAAATGTGTGTACATATTTCTAAAATTAGAACATTTTTCAAAAACGATGACAATGAGAAACATAAAAGAACAAAAGAAAAAGAATACTAGACAACCAGTAAAAAATTGGTTTAGGATCTTCTACGAGGTTTCCAAAACGAGCTAGGAACCTTACCAGTTGCTGGTTCAGGCCCCACACCTATGCTAGCAATCATAGCCATAGGCTTCGCATGGGCGATACACAACAACCGTGACCATACGGGGCACCTCAAGCGTGTTAGCACCTAAACATCGGGTACCCCTGCGAGGGGATCCCAACGGATGCACGAGGGCGTGTGGATGCATGCCGCATGGTGCGCCCAGCCATCAACACCCGCAGGATCACAATTTTTTTTGCATCATCTTTTATCTTTGTTTTTTGGGATTTTACTGTGTTTTTCCTGATTTTTTTTTTCTGGCGTGAAGCACATCGTGGCAAAAACACACAGTCGTGCTTCATGGTGAAGCATTGTGCTTCACCATGAAGCAAATAGGTGGTTCTGAAAGTGAGAAACACAATTGTGCTTCACGAAAAGTGCAAGTTGGGCTTCCAGAAAAAGTGAAAAAGTCAATTGTGCTTATGAAAGTGAAATACACAATTGTCCTTCATGGAAAAACACAATTGTGCTTATGAATGTGTGCTTTCAAAAAAAATGAAAAGCATGAATGTACTTCTGATTTCCGTTTTTTATTTCTGGTTTTCCCGTTTCTCTTTAGTTTTTATTTTTAGTTTATTCCCTGGTTTTCGTTTTCTGATTTTTTTTAATTTTCCGGTTTTCCTGTGTTTTTCTTGAAATAAGTTCGGCCAAACCTATTAATATGAGATCTGGTTTTCAAGATCTCGACGGGAGAAATGCAACGGTGAAAACGATTTGAGATCTAGACATAGACACACGGTTCAAGAGAAAAACGTTTTGAAAAAATGAATGAAAAAAAAGCACAAAAACTTTCTAGTTTATGACAAGTGTGACACATGCAATGTGTCACTTGTCACCACGAGAGGATGTGGGACTGACCTTGCAAGGATTGGGACCCCCTATCTGCCATACATTGCGTCCAACAGACGCGCACCGCACAGGGGCTCACCCATCTGGGGTGGCCTGTTATCGCGCAAACAGTGCGAAAATTCCCCAAAAAAGTCATGTGTGCACGATGGACCTAACCATGGACCTCCCCTTGTTGATCGTCATCACTAGACTGAAGTTGCTAAGTTTCGATGTCTAAATAGGCAGCACATGGTATATCAGAACTACGAGCTGCGATAGTAAAAAATAAAATTGAACGCCATTTTGTATTTTGTAAAATGTGAATATTTTTTAAACGTGAACATTTTCCAAATTTGTGAACACATTTTTAACAACTCAAACATGTTTTAAAACTACAAACAACTTTTTGTAAACATGGACAATTTTTGAAATTCCACTAACATATTTTGAATTTGCGATCAAAATTTGAAAACTGAAACACTTTTTGAAATTCCAGAACATTTTTTGAAAATTTTAAATTCTAAGTTATTGAAAAGAAGTAAACTATTTTTGAAATTATGTTTTTTTGAATTTATGAACAAAAGTTTAAAACAAGAACATTTTTTGAAGGGCCGCTCGTCGATGGCGTGCGCCGCACTCTTCATCGTCCAGTTCGAGCGCATGGCCGCATGCTGAAAGAGGGCAAGCACGCGTGGGCCGAGCGGTACTACTACCGCAGGGTGAGCCCCCTCGTCGCCGACCACCCCGACGCGGTGGCCGCGCGGGCGGGCTGCTTCAGGGTGCTCTTCCACTTCGACTCTGCGATGCTGCACCGGAACCACCCCGATGACGTCGAGTACAGAGACCAGCGTACGATCGAGTTCCTTGGTTACTAGAACCGGAGCAGCCAGAGAGCTAAGCATGGGCTACAAGTGTTGGGGAACGTAGTAATTTCAAAAAAATTCCTACGCACACGCAAGATCATGGTGATGCATAGCAACGAGAGGGGAGAGTGTTGTCTACGTACCCTCGTAGACCGAAGAGGAAGCGTTGACGCAACGTAGAGAAAGTAGTCGTACGTCTTCCCGGCCAACCGATCCAAGCACCGTTACTCCGGCACCTCCGAGTTCTTGACACACGTACAGCTCGATGACGCACCCCGAGCTCCGATCCAGCAAAGCTTCAGGGAGGAGTTCCGTCAGCACGACGGCGTGGTGACGATCTTGATGTTCAACTGTCGCAGGGCTTCGCCTAAGCACCGCTACAATATGACCGAGGTGTAATATCGTGGAGGGGGGCACCGCACACGGCTAAGGAACGATCACGAAGATCAACTTGTGTGTCCATGGGATGCCCCCTGCCCCCGTATATAAAGGAGTGGAGGAGGGGAGGGCCGACCCTCTCTATGGCGCGCCCTAGGGGAGTCCTACTCCCACCGGGAGTAGGATTCCTCCTTTCCTAGTCCAACTAGGAGTCCTTCCATGTAATAGGAGTAGGAGACAAGGAAGGGGAAGAGAGAAGGGAAGGAAGGAGGGGGTGCGGCCCTTCCCCCTAGTCCAATTCGGACTAGGCCATGGGGGGGCGCGCGGCCTGCCCTAGGCAGCCCCTCTCTCTTTCCCGTAAGGCCCAATAAGGCCCAATACTTCTCCCCCGTATTCCCGTAACTCTCCGGTACTCCGATAAATACCCGAATCACTCGGAACCTTTCCGAACTCCGAATATAGTCGTCCAATATATCGATCTTTACGTCTCGACCATTTCGAGACTCCTCGTCATGTCCCTGATCTCATCCGGGACTCCGAACTCCTTCGGTACATCAAAACTCATAAACTCATAATATAACTGTCATCGAAACCTTAAGCGTGCGGACCCTACGGTTCGAGAACAATGTAGACATGACTGAGACATGTCTCCGGTCAATAACCAATAGCGGAACCTGGATGCTCATATTGGCTCCTACATATTCTACGAAGATCTTTATCGGTCAGACCGCATAACAACATACGTTGTTCCCTTTGTCATCGGTATGTTACTTGCCCGAGATTCGATCGTCGGTATCTCAATACCTAGTTCAATCTCGTTACCGGCAAGTCTCTTTACTCGTTCCGTAATACATCATCTCGCAACTAACTCATTAGTTACAATGCTTGCAAGGCTTATGTGATGTGCATTACTGAGAGGGCCCAGAGATACCTCTCCGACAATCAGAGTGACAAAACCTAATCTCGAAATACGCCAACCCAACATGTACCTTTGGAGACACCTGTAGTACTCCTTTATAATCACCCAGTTATGTTGTGACGTTTGGTAGCACCCAAAGTGTTCCTCCGGTAAACGGGAGTTGCATAATCTCATAGTTACAGGAACATGTATAAGTCATGAAGAAAGCAATAGCAACATACTAAACGATCAAGTGCTAGGCTAACGGAATGGGTCATGTCAATCACATCATTCTCCTAATGATGTGATCCCGCTAATCAAATGACAACTCATGTCTATGGTTAGGAAACATAACCATCTTCGATTAACGAGCTAGTCAAGTAGAGGCATACTAGTGACACTCTGTTTGTCTATGTATTCACACATGTATTATGTTTCCGGTTAATACAATTCTAGCATGAATAATAAACATTTATCATGATATAAGGAAATAAATAATAACTTTATTATTGCCTCTAGGGCATATTTCCTTCAGTCTCCCACTTGCACTAGAGTCAATAATCTAGTTCACATCGCCATGTGATTTAACATCAATAGTTCACATCTATATGTGGTTAACACCCATAGTTCACATCGACATGTGACCAACACCCAAAGGGTTTACTAGAGTCAGTAATCTAGTTCATATCGCTATGTGATTAACACCCAAAGAGTACTAAGGTGTGATCATGTTTTGCTTGTGAGATAATTTTAGTCAACGGGTCTGTCACATTTAGAGCCGTAAGTATTTTGCAAATTTCTATGTCTACAATGCTCTGCACGGAGCTACTCTAGCTAATTGCTCCCACTTTCAATATGTATCCAGATTGAGACTCAGAGTCATCTAGATTAGTGTTAGAACTTGCATCGACGTAACCCTTTACGATGAACCTTTTTTCACTTCCATAATCGAGAAACATATCCTTATTCCAGTAAGGATAATTTTGACCGCTGTCCATTGATCTACTCCTAGATCACTATTGCACTCCCTTGCCAAGCTTAGTGGTAGGGTATGCAATAGATCTGGTACACAACATGACATACTTTATAGAACCTATGGCTGATGCATAGGGAATGACTTTCATTCTCTTTCTATCTTCTGCCGTGGTCGGGTTTTGAGTCTTACTCAATCTCACACCTTGTAACACAGGCAAGAACTCTTTCTTTGACTGTTCCATTTTGAACTACTTCAAAATCTTGTCAAGGTATGTATTCATTGAAAAACTTATCAAGCGTCTTGATCTATCTCTATAGATCTTGATGCTCAATATGTAAGCAGCTTCACCGAGGTCTTTCTTTGAAAAAACTCCTTTCAAACACTCCTTTATGCTTTGCAGAATAATTCTATATTATTTCCGATCAACAATATGTCATTCACATACACTTATCAGAAATGTTGTAGTGCTCCCACTCACTTTCTTGTAAATACAGGCTTCACTGCAAGTCTGTATAAAACTATATGCTTTGATCAACTTATCAAAGCGTATATTCCAACTCCGAGATGCTTGCACCAGTCCATAGATGGATCGCTGGAGCTTGCACATTTTGTTAACACCTTTAGGATTGACAAAACCTTCTGGTTGCATCATACACAACTCTTCTTTAAGAAATCCATTAATGATTGCAGTTTTGTTATCCATTTGCCATATTTCGTAAAATGCGGCAATTGCTAACATGATTCGGACAGACTTAAGCATCACTACAGTTGAGAAAATCTCATTGTAGTCAACACCTTGAACTTTTCAAAACCCTTTTTGCGTCAAGTCGAGCTTTGTAGATAGTAACACTACTATCAACGTCCGTCTTCCTCTTGAAGATCCATTTATACAATATGGCTTGCCGATCATCGGGCAACTCCATCAAAGTCCACACTTTGTTCTCATACATGGATCATATCTCAGATTTTATGGCCTCAAGCCATTTCGCGGAATCTGGGCTCATCATCGCTTCCTCATAGTTCGTAGGTTTATCATGGTCTAGTAACATGACTTCTAGAATAGGATTACCGTACCACTCTGGTGCGGATCTTACTCTGGTTGACCTATGGGGTTTTGGTAGTAACTTGATCTTGAAGTTTCATGATCATCATCATTAGCTTCCTCACTAATTGGTGTAGGCATCACTGGAACTGATTTCAGTGATGAACTAGTTTCCAATTCGGGAGAAGGTACAAATTACCTTATTAAGCTCTACTTTCCTCCCACTTACTTCTTTCGAGAGAAACTCCTTCTCTAGAAAGGATCCGTTTTTAGCAACGAATATCTTGCCTTCGGATCTGTGATAGAAGGTGTACCCAACAGTTTCCTTTGGGTATTCTATGAAGACGCACTTCTCCGATTTGGGTTTGAGCTTATCAGGATGAAACTTTTTTTTACATAAGCATCACAGCCCCAAACTTTAAGAAACGACAACTTGGGTTTCTTGCTAAACCACAGTTCATATGGTGTCGTCTCAACGGATTTAGATGGTGCCCTTTTAACGTGAATGCAGCTGTCTCTAATGCATAACCCCAAAACAACAATGGTAAATCAATAAGTGACATCGTAGATCGCACCATATCCAATAAAGTGCGGTTACAACGTTTGGACACACCATAACATTGTGGTGTTCCAGGTGGCGTGAGCTGTGAAACTATTCCACATTGTTTTAATTGAAGACCAAACTCGTAACTCAAATATTCATCTCCACGATCAGATCGCAGAAACTTTATTTTCTTGTTACGATGATTTTCCACTTCACTCTGAAATTCTTTGAACCTTTCAACTATTTCAGACTTATGTTTCATCAAGTAGATATACCCATATCTGCTTAAATCATCTGTTAAGGTCAGAAAATAACGATACTCGCCACGAGCCTTAATACTCATTGGTCTGCATACATCAGTATGTATTATTTCCAACAAGTTTGTTGCTCGTTCAATTGTTCCGAAGAACGGAGTTTTAGTCATCTTGCCCAAAAGGCACGGTTCGCAAGCATCAAACGATTCATAACCAAGTGATTCCGAAAATCCATCTTTATGGAGTTTCTTCATGCGCTTTACACCGATATGACCCAAACGGCAGTGCCACAAATAAGTTGCACTATCATTATTAACTTTGCATCTTTTGGCATCAATATTATGAATATGTGTATCACTATGATCGAGATCCAATAAACTATTTTCATTGGGTGTATGACCATTGAAGGTTTTATTCATGTAAACAGAACAACAACTATTCTCTGACTTTAAATGAATAACCGTATTGCAATAAACATGATCAAATCATATTCATGCTCAACGCAAACGCTAAATAACATTTATTTAGGTTTAACACTTATCCCGAAAGTTTAGGGAGTGTGCGATGATGATCATATCAATCTTGGAACTACTTCCAACACTCATCGTCACTTCTCCTTCAACTAGTCTTTGTTTATTCTGTAACTCCTGTTTCGAGTTACTAATCTTAGCAACCGAACAAGTATCAAATACTCAGGGGCTACTATAAACACTAGTAAAGCACACATCAATACCCTGTATATATCAAATATACCCTTGTTCACTTTGCCATCCTTCTTATCCACCAAATATTTGGAGTAGTTCCACTTCCAGTGACCATTTCCTTTGCAGTAGAAGCACTCAGTTTCAGGCTTTAGGTTCAGCTTTGGGCTTCTTCGCGGGAGTGACAACTTGCTTGTCATTCTACTTGAAGTTCCCTTTCTTTCCCTTTGTCATTCTCTTGAAACTAGTGGTCTTGTCAATCATCAACACTTGATGCTCTTTCTTGATTTCTACCTTCGTCGATTTCAACATCACGAAGAGCTCGGGAATTGTTTTCGTCATCCTTTGCATACTATAGTTCATCACGAAGTTCTACTAACTTGGTGATGGTGACTAGAGAATTCTATCAATCACTATCTTATCTGGAAGATTAACTCCCACTTGATTCAAGCGATTGTAGTACCCAGACAATCTGAGCACTTGCTCACTAGTTGAGCGATCCTCCTCCATCCTTTAGCTATAGAACTTGTTGGAGACTTCATATCTCTCAACTCGGGTATTTGCTTGAAATATTAACTTCAATTCCTGGAACATCTCATATGGTCCATGACGTTCAAAACGTCTTTGAAGTCCCGATTCTAAGCCGTTAAGTATGGTGCACTAAACTATCAAGTAGTCATCATATTGAGCTAGCCAAACGTTCATAACGTCTGCATCTGCTCCTGCAATAGGTCTGTCACCTAGCAGTGCATTAAGGACATAATTCTTCTGTGCAGCAATGAGGATAAACCTCAGATCACGGATCCAATCCACATCATTGCTACTAACATCTTTCAACACAATTTTCTCTAGGAACATATTAAAATAAACATATGAAAGCAACAACGCGAGCTATTGATCTACAACATAATTTGCAAAATACTACCAGGACTAAGTTCATGATAAATTTAAGTTCAATTAATCATATTACTTAAGAACTCCCACTTAGACAGACATCTCTCTAGTCATCTAAGTGATCACGTGATCCAAATCAACTAAACCATAACCGATCATCACGTGAGATGGAGTAGTTTTCAATGGTGAACATCACTATGTTGATCATATCTACTATATGATTCACGCTCGACCTTTCGGTCTCCGTGTTCCGAGGCCATATCTGCATATGCTAGGCTCGTCAAGTTTAACCTGAGTATTCCGCGTGTGCAAAACTGGCTTGCACCCGTTGTAGATGGACGTAGAGATTATCACACCCGATCATCACGTGGTGTCTGGGCACGACGAACTTTGGCAACGATGCATACTCAGGGAGAAAACTTCTTGATAATTAGTGAGAGATCATCTTAAAATGCTACCGTCAATCAAAGCAAGAATAAGATGTATAATAGATAAACATCATATGCAATCAAAATATGTGACATGATATGGCCATGATCATCTTGCGCCTTTGATCTCCATCTCCAAAGTACTGTCATGATCTCTATCGTTACCGGCACGACACCATGATCTTCATCATCTTGATCTATATCAATGTGTCGTCACATGGTCGTCTCGCCAACTATTGCTCTTGCAACTATTGCTATCGCATAGCGATAAAGTAAAGCAATTATTTGGCACTTGCATCTTTATGCAACAAAGAGACAACCATAGGGCTTCTGCCTGTTGCCGATAACTTCAACAAAACATGATAATCTCATACAACAACTTATATCTCATCACGTCTTGACCATATCACATCACAACATGCCCTGCAAAAACAAGTTAGACGTCCTCTACTTTGTTGTTTGCAAATTTTACGTGGCTACTACGGGCTGAGCAAGAACCGTTCTTACCTACGCATCAAAACCACAACGATAGTTCGTCAAGTTGGTGTTGTTTTAACCTTCGCAAGGACCGGCGTAGCCACACTCGGTTCAACTAAAGTTGGAGAAACTGACACCCGCCAGCCACCTGTGTGCAAAGCACGTCGGTAGAACCAGTCTCACGTAAGCGTACACGTAATGTCGGTCCGGGCCGCTTCATCCAACAATACCGTCGAACCAAAGTATGACATGCTGGTAAGCAGTATGACTTGTATCACCCACAACTCACTTGTGTTCTACTCGTGCATATAACATCAACGCATAAAACCTAGGCTCTGATGCCACTGTTGGGGAACGTAGTAATTTCAAAAAATTTCCTACGCACACGCAAGATCATGGTGATGCATAGAAACAAGAGGGGAGAGTGTTGTCTACGTACCCTCGTAGACCGAAGCGGAAGCGTTGATGCAACATAGAGGAAGTAGTCGTACGTCTTCCTGGTCCAACCGATCCAAGCACTGTTACTCCGGCACCTCCGAGTTCTTGACACACGTACAACTCGATGACGCACCCCGAGCTCCGATCCAGCAAAGCTTCAGGGAGGAGTTCCGTCAGCACGACGACATGGTGACGATCTTGATGTTCAACTGTCGCAGGGCTTCGCCTAAGCACCGCTACAATATGACCGAGGTGTAATATCGTGGAGGGGGGCACCGCACACGGCTAAGGAACGATCACGAAGATCAACTTGTGTGTCCATGGGGTGCCCCCTGCCCCCGTATATAAAGGAGTGGAGGAGGGGAGGGCCGGCCCTCTCTATGGCGCGCCCTAGGGGAGTCCTACTCCCACCGGGAGTAGGATTCCCCCTTTCCTAGTCCAACTAGGAGTCCTTCCATGTAGTAGGAGTAGGAGACAAGGAAGGGGAAGAGAGAAGGGAAGGAAGGAGGGGGTGCGGCCCCTCCCCCTAGTCCAATTCGGACTAGGCCATGAGGGGGCGCGCGGCCTGCCCTAGGCAGCCCCTCTCTCTTTCCCGTAAGGCCCAATAAGGCCCAATACTTCTCCCCCGTATTCCCGTAACTCTCCGGTACTCCGATAAATACCCGAATCACTCGGAACCTTTCCGAACTCCGAATATAGTCGTCCAATATATCGATCTTTACGTCTCGACCATTTCGAGACTCCTCGTCATGTCCCCGATCTCATCCGGGACTCCAAACTCCTTCGGTACATCAAAACTCATAAACTCATAATATAACTGTCATCGAAACCTTAAGCGTGCGGACCCTACGGTTCAAGAATAATGTAGACATGACCAAGACATGTCTCCGGTCAATAACCAATAGCGGAACCTGGATGCTCATATTGGCTCCTACATATTCTACGAAGATCTTTATCGGTCAGACCGCATAACAACATACGTTGTTCCCTTTGTCATCGGTATGTTACTTGCCCGAGATTCGATCGTCGGTATCTCAATACCTAGTTCAATCTCGTTACCGGCAAGTCTCTTTACTCGTTCCTTAATACATCATCTCGCAACTAACACATTAGTTGCAATGCTTGCAAGGCTTATGTGATGTGCATTACCGAGAGGGCCCAAAGATACCTCTCCGACAATCGGAGTGACAAAACCTAATCTCGAAATACGCCAACCCAACATGTACCTTTGGAGACACCTGTAGTACTCCTTTATAATCACCCAGTTACGTTGTGACGTTTGGTAGCACCCAAAGTGTTCCTCCGGTAAACGGGAGTTGCATAATCTCATAGTTACAGGAACATGTATAAGTCATGAAGAAAGCAATAGCAACATACTAAACGATCAAGTGCTAGGCTAACGGAATGGGTCATGTCAATCACATCATTCTCCTAATGATGTGATCCCGCTAATCAAATGACAACTCATGTCTATGGTTAGGAAACATAACCATCTTCGATTAACGAGCTAGTCAAGTAGAGGCATACTAGTGACACTCTGTTTGTCTATGTATTCACACATGTATTATGTTTCCGGTTAATACAATTCTAGCATGAATAATAAACATTTATCATGATATAAGGAAATAAATAATAACTTTATTATTGCCTCTAGGGCATATTTCCTTCAACAAGACCGGCCTTCCGCCTGCTACACTTGCCTGCAGGAAGAAGACAACTCCGGGCATATATTGGTCCAATGCATGTATGCGAGGGAAGTCTGGCACTAATGTTTTCAGGCACTAAACATGGACGTCATGAGGCAGGGCAGACGATAATATATTGGATTGGTGGTTGGGTGCCAGGAAGGGTTCGGGAGGGCCAACAAACGTGGATTTGACACTTTTGTGATTGCGGTGGCGTGGGCATTGTGGAAACAAAGGAATGCTCGGGTTTTCAACAGGACAAGCCAACAGAGGACACCTCTTGAGTTGGTGGATGTGATTTTGAGTGAGGTGCAAGAGTGGAGAATGGCCGGTGTAGGCGTAGGTGGGCTATCATGTTTTGTGAGAGAGAAGGCTTAGAATTATCGGTGTGGGTTGTAAATGGGTGTGGCCGAGAATAGATGTACACATCTATTCTTAGGCATCTTTTGTACATCACTTTGCTCTTTTCTATAAAAATACGGTACGTCTTTGGTGTACTTTCAAAAAAAAAGAACTACAAACAGAGCAACAATGTTTTCTTATGCACCCGGGATTTGCCGGACGACAATCTGGTGCTCGTCTGGCGAGCGGCCGCCATCGGTCTGCGCCCCTACGCGGCCTGGCCATGAGAAAAGAACCGATGCCAGGTCCGTAGCAAAGTTGTTTCTACTTCGGCCGAAGGCAATCAAAACCGGTGGACATGGAATAAACCTACACACACAGATGATTACGGAGGTTTTACTTAATCACTAGATCATTGATGGCGCGCGTTGCTGCGCCCATCTATTTGTACAATGAAATGGTATGAATTTTGATAAATATATGACTACATGAAATATATTGAATTTACCTAAACATAATAATACATTAGTAGGTAATCCAAGGAAATCTCACATATACTCAGTAAAAGCAAGGTAACATATACAAATTGGCTTTGTATAACAACATACATAACAATTTAGATGGTAAATATAACCTGTGCATTTCTTGTGGAGGGCGTCATATTCATAGGACAAGAGTCCTAACAAGAATTAAATTAGCTGCAATATCAAATAAAGATATGCTAAATACTACCATGCGAGCGGGATATGTGGTAATCATATTTCTCTTTTTTGTTTACTTGTATTGTTAAAGAGCAACCATGCTGAAACCTATATACAAGGAAGTGGCAGACCAGCAATTTCATTTTGTACATGAAAAGGCTTATCAAAACAAACCAGCATGGAAAATGGTGTCGCTACACTTGCACAAATTAAATAATGCCCAAATTGAAATGTCAACCAATCAGCAACCACCTGCGTCGCATACAGAAAAGAAAATTTCCCAGTCAGGACAAGCTAATTGATACATCAAGTAACATCATGTATAAGATGAAAGACAGAGAGTATTACAACAAAAGTGACTACTGAAATAAATGCAAGATATGTGTAATATGCAGTACACCTAACATGTATCCATTGCATCCTAATTGAGCTGCTCAAGCTAGATATTGTTACTTAGTTATGCATTAGTACTGAAATAAATTCCAACAAAGATTCAATCAAATTTTATTGCATGAGTATCTACATGCATAAAACTTGTTCATATGTGAAAACATAACATCCGTTCATCCGGCAACAATCAAGTTATTTCAAGTTTGAACTATCACTACCACTATTGTGAAACCTTGTTCGACAACCCAAAAAATGATGTCCTAAATCTAAACCCAGCTAGGGCGATTAGTTTTTTTATCTCTAGGAATTATATACTAAGGTTAAACGTTCTACAGAAAGACAATTACAGGAATCTGTAGCAAACATTGCTTTCTGCTCTTCTTTGTTTGCATACCTCGGAAGTCAGAACTGTAATAAGAAAAATAAGTATTTATGACCTCCGGGAAAATAAAATGGAACAGATCTTTGTGTTCTTGAGGCCAGCTTGTAAGGTTCAACCATATTCACCACATGGTGTCAGTGCCATCACATGGTAAAATTAGATACTAAGTCTGTACCCAGATACTCATGAATTAGAGAGCAAAAAAACCGTACCTAATTTATAATCTTCATGTAATACTACTGCAACTCATAACTGAAAAAGGACCACATGATTTAGATAAAGCTAATCTATAGGATGTGTAAAATTAATTTCCTCCATAAATATTCCCTTTCACTCATATCAGATAAAGACAATACTACTGCAACCGGCTCTATCAGTTCAGGAGCAAATTCACATAGGGGGTGAGTGGATGACTTGAGAGAAACAAAGCTTGCAAATTTGAATGAGGATTGTCTAGTTACCTTGGAGAAGGGGATTTGACATCAATGTCCAGAGGAGTTACAGGATGTATTGCATAATCAGAAGAGGATTTTCAACTATGAATAAGCATTGCCGAAGATTTTTTTTTCATAGATATTGTGACTGTGCAACACAACATTCAGAAATAAAATCGGTAGTATTGTACCTTTCAAGGAGTCCACCAGTTTCTCATCGTGGCCTTCTGCCTAACAAACCCCAAACACAAAGACATCAACATTCTGCTATTATTACTCTCTCATCAGGCACACATTATTTTACAGGTTAGAATATACCCTCCACTTACAACTTTCAATCCAAGATTTCATTTCTGTGGATGGCGATAGTGTCCTCAAGCTGCAGTATATCGGAGTCGATGGTCATCACCCACTCCAAGACCTCCGGTGTGCTGGACGAACCTGCCAACAATAAGCAACCACTAAAATGAGCCAACACCGTCATCGTCGTGGACAACTGGCAAACAGGCACGAGACGGACGGCAAGTAGATGACGAACCTAAGGACAATGCCCTAGGTGAACCATGGGGCGCCGACCTTCAGATCCGGCTGGAGCAGGATGGTTTAGCCTCCCTTGGCAATTTGCTCCTGGCTTGCCTTGAGGTCACCACGAAGGGGTTCAACAGGTCGGAGGCAGTCTTCTCCTCCCCCCATTCGCTACCACAACCAAATCACACCTACAATACAAAATGGGGAGAAACGTATAAAAAACCTTACTACCACAACCAAATCACACCTACAATACAAAATAGGGAGAAACGTAAAAAAAAACTTGTAATGTGCTGCTGCTGCTGCTGCTGCTGCGGACACACAAACACACAAAAAGGAGTTGCAGATTGCAATGTGGTACATAAGAAATCAGTAGGCTTTAGTAATCATCAAAACACAAATTCAGCAATAAGTATGAATGGTATTTCTCCTAGTTGATCTAGTGTATGGTGACGGCGGTGCTCAGATCCCACGACGCACTCGACAACATCATGAATCTCGACGCGTTAGCCGTATCCCCTCGAGACAAGCCAGGTCGCCGGCACAACCCCAAGCCCTCCTCGCCTCTACCCAAGGTAGTCGCGGCTGCCATTTCTGCACCACACAACGGCAAAACCCATCTCTGTTAGCGCCGTCGTCCCCCAAGCCAGCTTTGTTAGCGGCACTAGCGCCGAAGCAGGCGGCAGCCACGTGCTTTTGGCCCCGCCAACAAAGCCTGCACACAAGCAACGCTCCCTGACCAAGGAGAAGCCCAGGTAGCCGACTGCGATGGAGGCTGTCCAGATCCTCAACCAATGCGAGGAGCCGCCAAACCAATTATGTATCAATGTGAAGTGTGAACTATCCTCAAACACTAAATGAGGAGATCAGATTAGAAAGTTGCACATGAATTGTATTATCAAATACCTATCATGGGCCTCCTCTCCAACAGTTCCACATAGAAAAAGTAGTAACTGACACATACAAATATACACAAAAAGAAGGATATGAGCAATTCTTAGATCCATGCCCTTCGCCAGACACGATG
>NC_057813.1:576691207-576717270 GCF_018294505.1 Triticum aestivum | reverse complement strand
CTCCTCACACGCTCCTCGATCTCGCCCTCGGTCGGTGTAGCCCTGCTCTGGAGCCGGATGCGCTGTACATGGCGGTGGTGGAGACGCCGGCGAGCGGTCTGCGAGACGACCGATCGACGAAACCCGATGCTTGGAACGGGCTGTGTCCAGGCTTTTCCGTGGGGCTTGGATGGAACGTGAGATCCCCAATTCAAAGACGATGGAGGACGGGAGATCAGGAGGAGGAAGGATTCCTTCACCCTCCGCGTCAACTATCCCGGCCCGGGCGCAAGCCCCGCCGGCGGTCAAGCGCGTGCGGTCTCCTACCCAGCGTGAGAACCCGTCGTAGCTCCGGCGCAAGCCCTACATAGGCGGACAGAAAGAGAGAGATCATGGAGAGGAGTCGTCGAGGTGGAGATTTGCAACGGCGAGTCAGCACGGGAAATGGGCCAGAAAATCAAATACCGTCCCAATTAACCACAGTGGGCCAAAAAAGCTACAGGAATAGCTGCCCTTAAGGACAGCCAGCCCATCTCGCGAAAAAAATCGTGCTGACACGAGATCTAACGGCCAAGATTGTTTAGTACATAAAAACGGACGGCTAAAAACGCAAATCGGTGTGAGAGCAAGGATTAGGTGCGGTTATGCTGTCCTTAATTCCAACTAACTAACCTTTTGACCTCCTGATTTTCAGTGGGGTGGAGCCCGCCTCATCCCCAACTTCCAATCACATGCCCCCACGTTAGCCGGTCCGTTGATCCCGTGAAAAAATAACCCTGAACCTAGCATTGTTCGTGGACATGCACCCTTCTTTTCTTTAAGAGGAATAGCTTCACACAGGATGGTTTTTGGATGGCATGTGGACGATGTAGGATCTCACGTTCCTTATTTACAGAGAAATTTAATCTAAGGGTGATTAGCTACTGTCGTGCATTAGTCGGCCGGAAAATCGTCTGACTGGGTAGCACTGCTCTTTTTTAAGGCGAACCTAGCGCACTTTCCATAGTAGGTCCAACCCGTCTCACCACAAGTTTTGGAACTCATGCTTGCTTGGTTCGTGCTGTCATCTTTTGTCACTTTTTTTTGACAATTGTCATCTTTTGCTTTCTTCTACCTCTTGTTCTTCAGCTGTAATGAAATGGAGTTGTTTGTCTTATCAGCCTCTTTTTTTTTTGACAATTGTCATCTTTTGCTTTCTTCCACCTCTTTTTCTTCAGCTGTAATGAAATGGAGTTGTTTGTCTTACCAGCTTTTGTTTTTGACAATTGTCATCTTTTGCTTTCTTCTACCTCCTGTTCTCCGGCTGTAATGAAATGGAGCTGTTTGTCTTATCAGCTTTCCAGGTTGTTGCAAATTTGTATTCGACTCAGTGTGGTAGTAGCTAGAGCATTTTCAGGGGGGAGTATCAGGTGATACCAACCCACAAATGCTCCCATGCTACCGATTTAAATTTTTCAAATTTAAACATTGCAAAAAATTCTAAAAAAACATGGATGTTCAAAGCACATGTTTAGATAACCCCTAAAAAACTTGGATCAAAATTGAAATATACATCAAGAAACAGAAAAGAGAAATCCGACATGAACAGTGTCAAAAGAAGACAAAAGCTGGAATGACACTATTCACATCTGAATTTGTCTTTTTGGTTCTCCATGTGTATTTTGAATTTTGATCTGCATTTTTAGGGGTTGTCTAAATATGTGTTGTGAACATCCATGATTTGTTTCATAATTTTTTGGAATGTTAATTTGAAATTTCCAAGTTTGTAGCATGGAAGCATGTGAGTGTTGGTATCACTGGATATTTTCCCTTCATCTTCAATAGCAGCCCTATTTTTGGCGCAAGAAACATGGCGGAGTAAAAGATTTTGAACATGAAAACACGTTTTTTTACTCCGCCATGTAAAATAGGGCACCCAAATCAACAAATTCAAAATTTTAACTAACATTTGAACTACTTCGACCATACTCCATATTTCAAACAAAGTTCGACCCAACTTTAAACATGCAAACTACAAACATAATTCAAGTACTACATGCCACATAAACTACCAACTTAAACTACGACAAGCACTACTATGAACACTAAAAATTGTCCCATTTGATAGTATCTGACCCATCACTCTCATCGTCGGAATCGACGTCGACCACTCTGGAGCCTCCTGCATTCTTCTTTTTCTTGCCCTGTGATGACAAAGGCTCTACCTCATCGTTGTTCTTGTGCTTGTAGGCGTCCCTCTTCCAGTAGAACTCCAACTCGGCTTGCACATAGTGTGGATGCGCCCTAGCGAATGCCGCCATGGTCTCCTATCGCTCTCTCGGATGTTGTCCTACTCGACAACAACAATGCGAGGAGCCGGCTTGATCGGGCTCGGCTCGATTGTCATCGGCGGGCTGACGAGCTCCGCACCAGCCTGAGACTCAATCTACGGTAAATTGAGCTTTGAGCAGGGAGCCGAGCCTCCACATGGCAATGTTGTATGCACGGGTAGCGAGGTCGGCCGCCGAGTACGTGCCGAGACAATACCTCTCGCTAGCGTGTTCAAACTCGACATCGTAGTTGCCGGATGGCCGCCAGCGCACCCCTTTGAATACGGCGGCACTCTTGCTCTTCGGTGGCATGGTGAGGAGGTGGCGGTGCCAGGGAAGCAAGCGACGGCCCCGGGGAGGTGGCTCAGAGAAGAACCGACACGGGTGCGGCAGCGGCGCGATGGATTTCGGCGGAAAAGCGGCAACACCAGCGGATTTCGGCAGGAATGGGTGGTGGCGGCGGGGTGCAGTGGGGGAGTGGATCTAGCTGTGGCAGGGTCCGGTAGCCACGGATCTATGACCAGCGGTGGCGCGGGTGTGTGACTGGGTGGGGAAGAAAGCGGCTGCGTTGCGGTTGGAGGCCGTTTTGGTTTTGCAGCAACCGCCCAACTGCAGTATATTTGCAAGACCTGGAGATGTATTTTAGGGCTACCCAAATTCTCTTTTTTGCAAAAATATGCGAGTAGAGTTGTTGGTGGCCAACCCTCCCCCCTCGTGTACTAAAAACGCCTCGTGGCCAAAAACAGGGCTGCTATTGGTGATGCTCTAAGTGTTGCTCTGAACAATGATGTACTTTCTTCATCCAGATATACAGGACCTAGTATGTATTTTAAGGTTTATCATGACCATTGATATGCTCCAAATAATAAGTATGCTATAAAAATTATACATTAAAAACTCCTTTTAAATGCGAATTCAAGGGATATTGTTGGCCTAACACTAGTAGAAAAGAGGGCTTTGGTCCACCCCGGGTTAGCCCATTAGTCCCGGTTCAGTCTAGAACCGGGACTAATGGGGACATTAGTCCCGGTTCGTGCGCCCAGGGGCCACGTGGGTCATTTGTCCCGGTTCGTCTGGACCTTTTAGTCCCGGTTGGTGCCACGAACCGGGACTAAAGGGTGCGATGCCCATTAGTACCGGTTCGTGGCACCAACCGGGACTAAAGGTTAGACCTTTAGTCCCGGTTCGAGCCACCAACCGGTACTAATGGGGTTTGAGGCATTAGTACCGGTTCATGGCACGAACCGGTACTAAAGGTCACATTTTCAAACTCCCCCCCCTGTGGATCGCCTTTTCAGTTTTAAAAAACCTAAAAGAAACTGGTGAAAATGTCAAAAAATAAAAGAAAATAAGTTTTCCATGTGATATGCGGTCTAGTTGTTGGGAAAATTTGCAAATGTGAATTTCGACTTTATTTGCAAAATCTCTCTAGAATTTAGTAAAATGGGCATACTTTTGCATACTGACTCGGATGAAAAAGTTTTTTATATGAAAAATCATCTACTCGAAAAGTTACATCCAAATTTAACGGGGGGAACCCCGTTAAACATTTTTAGAATCCTCAAAAACCTAACAGAAAAATGTTACGGGGCTTTTAAGATCTAGAGTGGAAAAATTAAAAAAAATTCAAACTGTGGTCAAACAATGGTCAAACTAATTATTCTAGAATATTAGTGTTACTAAATAATTATTTTAGTTATTTTGAATTTTGGTCAAATCTGGTCAAACTGTGGTCAAATTGTGGTCAAACAATGGTCAAACTAATTATTCAAGAAATATTAGTGTTACTAAATAATTATTGTTTTTTAAAACAATAGTTTCAAACTCAAACAGTGAAATGTGTCACTTCATGCTCACGCAAAATTCCTGAGGGTTAATAGGATTGACATCTTACTATTGTCAGCAAAACAACAAGTGCAGACTTGGAAACGAGGGAGAATAGAACCCGAAAGTTAAGCATGCTCAGGCTGGGGGAGTGGGAGGATGGGTGACTGTTCGGGAAGTTAGATTATTAGGAATGATGAGGGGTGATTAGAGATTAGAGGATAAATTGAGCAGTGATGAGGGGTGGTGATTAGAGATTAGAGGTTAAAATAATTCAGAAATTTGAAAATAAAAAAAAAAATTCAAAAACAAATCATAATAAAAAATCATAAAATTTCCTTTAGTCCCGGTTGGTGTTACCAACCGGGACTAAAGGTGGAGCTCCACGTGGCCGCGACCTTTAGTCCCGGTTCCAGTTTGAACCGGGACTAAAGGGGGGAGGCATTAGTAACGACTCTTTAGTCCCGGTTCAAGAACCGGGACTAAAGGCCCTTACGAACCGGGACTGATGCCCCCTTTTCTACTAGTGTAAGTGATGGTTAGGGGGTTTCTAATGTCATTTTTTTAAGGTGGCCTAAGACGACCAACCTTCCCGGCTTCTCCTCTGGTTTGCTTTTTCCAAGGAACATCAAAGAGCTCTTGGGCGTTGCCGCTTAATGCATATGCCACGTACCGAGAAACCAACTCCGGCCGCCGCGCCGCATTGAAGCGGCCTGGCCGACCCTTTGCATGGCCTGGCCGCGGCTATTTAAGCCGTGTGCCCGCAATGCACATCCACACTTCATCCTCTTTGTGTTCCTCCTCCTCTTCGAGCCCCTGCTCGTCCTCTCTGAGCCCCTCCTCCTCCTCGAGCCTCTCTAGCTCTGACAATGCCGAATTCATGGTTCTTCGTGCTGGCAGGCGGAAGCGGCGGTAGTTCTTTGTCAAGCGGCTCATGGCGCCGCCGTCCTTCGCTCTCCTGGCCCCTCGATATCCATGACGGTCGACTCCTCTGGCAAGGAGGAGATCATCATCTCCTATGATGACGAGGAGGACCAGGCGCCGCCGCAGGAGCAGCGGCTGTGGCAGGAGCCGCGCCTGCTCGTGGATGCCGCTCTGACGAACCAGGAATTTATCCATTATATGGAGGTCAGGACAGAGCGATTGCTCCAAAAGCGTGGCCCGGTGCCACCCTCGCTACCGCGCCAGATAAAGGAGGAGCTGTCATCCTCGCCACACTACCGCGTGAAGCAGGAGCCGACGTTCCCTCTCCGGCGGGTGAAGGAGGAGCCCGCCCCCTCGCGCAACCGCAACGGCGTCTAGATCAAACGCCATGTCAAGGAGGAGCTGGCATCACAGGCACGCAACCATGGCGTCCAAATTGGGCGTTGTGTGAAGGATGAGCCGCTACACTTGGATTGACGGGATTGCCTCCCCCCACAAGGCATGAGGCACATCCTCCACTGTCTTCATGAATGGAGGAAAAACCTTGTCTTGAAAGTTGATAAGGCAGATTTTAGTGGCTGCATCCACTAATCATTATTAAATCGCTGATTTGTATGAAGCATCATGTGAATGTGTATGACTTCATGGAATGATGAACATTGTTGAATGTTCAAGTGGGATTGATTTGTAGAAATCACCCACCATTATCTGTGAAGATAATGTTATTTGTGTACACAGATGCAAACAAGTTATAAATAGCAATATTATAAAGCATATTGCTCTGAAAGCATTTTTCTTCCCCAAAACTTTAGACATATGGGGAGATAAAAAAATTCGAACAAGGCCATATAGTTATCTTGGTGGTTTGTTCACAAAGTCCTCACCAACTTATTCATTCCGGAAATATGTTAACGGAATCGGTATGACACGACTTCATGATTTGCAAAATTCACATGATAACAAGGATAGGCGGTAGTTAGGGGAGTGTTGAGAATTAATTATGTTAATTAAGTCAGGTTTAATCCATGCTATACTAACCGCTAGCAGTTGCTTTTGGCAAACGTCATGATGGTTTGCTGATGTTCATTCGTGTCCTTTGGTATTGTACAAATAGCAGTTATCAACAAATATCTACATTGTTCATTCATCATTTATGAACATATATGAGATTACTCTGTTCTCATACATGGTTTGCATGTTTATGAGTTTCTTTTTTCTCATGCACGGTTACATATTGAGGTGGCATGTTTGCATGTTAAGAGATATACCATTAGTGGGAAGCATATATTTAGTACTTCCTTTGTAGCGTAATATATGTTGTTTTAGCTGCTCAAAGTTGAGCGTTGCTAAAACGACATATATTATGGTACAGAGGGAGTAATTTATAGGAGACAATTGCATCACATGGAACAAATGACTTCAAATTCCATTTGTAGCTTGCTACGATGGCTGATTAATTAGCTGTAAGAGTAGCCTTGGAGAGTGTGATGGAGAAGCAGCTTCACCTGTGTGGAAAGAGTTTGAATTTGAATACTTCACTTGTGTACAGTAACCACAATCTCATCATATATATCACAAGAAACACTGTTGTCTTCTTTGGACGGCGAGGTTTGGGTTGCTCACCATGCGTGTGCCATGGCGAGTTTTTGGTTCGAGGCATCCAGATCGATTCAAGGGTTCAATGGAGCCGATTGCGACTCTGAAGTCCCGATTCTTATAGACACGTGTATAAAGACTTCCTGACTCCCGTCAATAAGACCATGCCATCTCCTGTGATCTAGGTTGCTCGATGTAATTTTATTATGTTTGGGCTATTTTGTACTTCATTTGAACATCTACAATAGATTTAGGTCTTTTTTGGAAAAAAAACTTCATGCATCACTAGTACATTTATTGTGACGTAAATAAAAACAAGAAGTCTTCATTACAATATTATATAATCCCACATTACTCCAGATATGGTCCTACTTTTTCTCTGAAGGCTTTCTCCAGCTCGTGACAGAAGAATGCTGGGCAGTACTCCTTGTTTATTGTTCCCTGTTTTCCCTAGTTTTCAGAAGAAAAAAAATTGTGAACTTAGTTCTTGATGAATAAAAAAAAGCACATTCCATTTTATGTACTTCAAAACATGCAAGTTAAATTAACATCGGGGTTACTTTTTCTTGAGAGAGAGAGAGAGAGAGAACACCTGATTACATTTTTTTACGTGTTGTGTGTGAAGACATGAATCAATTAAATCCAAATTAGTATTTATATATGTTTCCCATTCCTTTTTAGGGTCTTGATACAATTTCCAAAAAAATTATGATCAACTTACCTTATTAGGAGGGGAAAACTTTAATCCTAGGCATATATCAATCAAGGATAAGTTTGTTGTGGGTAGTCAGGGGTAAATTGGACTGACAAAACATAGTAAGCACAAGATGAATAGACAACACGTTTTGATAGCTCTAATGCTAGCTCATTTCAAATAGTAACTTCCATATATACTGTGATGTTTGTTCCAACTAAATATATAACACAAGGTGCATATAATGTCTTGAAGTATGGTTTTTCTTTCCTATTATCACGCCCTACATTGTTGGAAGAAAAATCTCATCTGGTTTATATTCCATATCAAATATTTATGCCCCCCCCACACACAAAAAAGTGAATGCTTATGTTTTGTACTTAATTACACATATTTACATTTTTTCCATATGTGCATGGTACAAAAGGTAGAATATATTTTCTCTAAATTACTTATGTGATTAATATTGAATGTACAATTATGTACATAAAACATGCATATGTGATATCCTCCATGCATGTGTATCTCTAAAAGAATGCCATCGACCTATTTATTCCACTAGAACAGATGTTTTCATGTAAATGGATGGATCCAGCGATGGTGGTTTTTGCGTGGCGTTCCCTTCCTGGAAGGTGCCTTTGTTGAAATTCCCATACCCTATGGTTTCCATACTCTTGTTTGCTGCAACTATTCTTTTGATCACAATTTTTCTTTTTCCCTTTTGAAATAATTTGGCCGTGTGCATCCTCATTGTCTTGAATACAATTTATGCCTTCTCTCCCTCTACCCCTCTCTCAGAATGCATGTTTAGCACGCACACACACACGTGCACGCACACACACACATACACAAAGTTTTGAAGCCAAAATTGGAATATAGATACCCCAAGAATAATATTAATTAGAATCTTAATAATTTTCATTATTTATTTAAGATTAGAGGACAATATAACCTCTTTCCTAGTTTGTAGAAATAAAAGGTCCACTATAGTCCCTAACCATAATTAACACCATCTTACCTCGTAAGAGCTAATGGTAACATTATTCATTGGGTCATAAAAGATTGACGGTTTACAATGATTTGGGAGCAGCCAACTTATATTAGTATATGTAACCATGTCAATACACACTTGTGTGGGCTGTTTGGCGACACACTAAAAGGCAAGGGTTAAAGGCTGCAAGTAATGTGTTTTCTTTTCTAAAATTTTCTACCAATTCAAATAAAGTATAATAGGCTACAATCTTCATTAACATCCCTATAAACAAAAATATTTCTTAATCCATCAATTATTTTATTTATTAAAATGATATAAATGGTTGGTCAAAACTTAACACTTTAAAGTTATGTATCAAATTTGGGATTTGTGAATATAAAATCACACAAAGCACATGAGTCTCACATAGCAAACAAGAGCACAATCCATTGTGTCTTTAGCGGGAAGAGGTTAATCCATTGTTTTGTGTTTAAGATGGAAGTCAAGTCCCAGCAGATCAAATTGCAAAGTGGTGGTTCTCATGGAGGAGGAAATGGGTCAAAGGAGACTGCAACGATGGAGGGAAGACTTGGTGGCAACTTAGGCTAATGTCGCACAGGGCCTTCCGACCAATTTCATCGCACAAGTTGGTGGCACATCAACAATTTTGACAAATTTAGTGGCAACCTTCGATATCCGAGGTGGGTAGTGGCAGATTCATCATTTGCTTAATATTAATCATATGAGTATTCAAAGTACTAAAAATTCCTTAATTGTACTTTTTGTATACCTACTTTTTGTAAGTCATGCAAGTCTCATTTCTAAGAGAAGTATGGACGGTTTTTCGTTATAGTTCAAATTGTGTGATGTGCTACAAATTCTCATAATATTGATCTAGTGGGTCATATTTTTATTTGTAGATCACATTGTTAGACATATTTGTGTCTAAACATATTGTATTCGCTAGATCTAGATAACCTTATCTAAACGGATCATATCTTTTAGTTCTATGTATCCATAACTAAACAAAACACATATGTTAGATCTTCATAGTTGTACCTAAAGAGATCAGACAGTTAAATGTACATAACAGTACATAAACATATGACACATGTTAGATATATAAAATTGCACCTGCAATATCACATCTATTAGATCTACATAGAGTATACCTAAATAGATCAAATTGCTTGGATCTATATAAATATTTCTAAATAGACCGCATCGATTAGATCTAGATAATTGTACTTACCTAGATAATTGTACTTACCTACATAGCATATGTTACATCTTCATAGTCGTATCTAAGCAGGTCATAACAAATATATCTTCATATCCCCCAAAAGATCATAACCCATAGATCATCATTGTTGTTGCACTTGGACATATCTTACATGCAAAACTATTTTATGTTGGAAATATGCCCTAGAGGCAATAATATTGTATTATTATACTTCCATTATTCATAACTAAGAGTTTATATTTCATGCTACAACTGATATGATCCTGGAATATGCGATTCAGTGGAAAACTCATATGCACGTGTGAAATGATAAATGGTTAAACAATAGGTTCTCGGTCTCGCCTCTAAGACTGGCTAAAGTGTTGTTGGTGATCACGTTTTCCAGATCTTAGGATATCGTTAAGTGTAACGATAGTCCTAAAACAACATTGAGGGTAGGGCGTTAAAAGAACGATCATATTGAATTGACCCAAACTTGTATGTTATACTTTGTGATTATATCGTCCGAAATCATTTGTTATAACATGGAGTGTTAGCATGTGTTTTAGTTCCTCAGACCATGAGAGTGTCTCGGTCACTTACTACCAGACGGTGGGCTTTGGAGTTTCTCAAACGTCATCTGTAACAAGGTGATCATAAGAACAACTTTCAGGCTCATCGGAGAGTTTGACAAGTGACTGGATAGCTCGAGAGTGGGATTTTCTCCTCCGAGGATGGAGAGATATTCTTAGGGCCCTCTCAGTGTGACGACACCCATCATCGTTTGGCCAAACATAGGTGACTACATCACAGGATGCCGGAACACACTAACGAGAAAGAAGAACAAAACCGGTAACGGGAGCAACGGTATAGTGAGCATGGTGATGACTCAGGAAGATACCAATGCACACCGGGTTCTGTAAAGTATCGCAAAGCAAAGGGAACATCACATGATAACCAAAGGTTCACTCGAATATCATTCATGTAACCATAGGGACCAATATGGATGTCCATGGTTCCGCTATCGATCATTGAACGAAGGGGTTCGTTCATGTCTATGATTTACCAAACCTATGGGGCCACAAGATTAAGGTAATCATGATTTGCTGAGTGTTAGTAGTGCGGGAGTAATGATAATATATTTGTGAAATTGTTTTGCCCTGAAAATGTTTAGAACAAATATATATTCAATTTAATATCAATGGACCTAATAAGGCCAAGAGGTGGAAGGCAACTTGGGCCACAAGGGCCCAAGTAGGAAGGCACCCCCTTTCCTTTTGTGTGTGTGTGGGTGGGGGGGGGGATTGGACAAGGGGAGGGAGTCAAACTCCCTCTCCCTAGTCTGGCACCCCAAAGGGGACTTTTCCTCTTGGTGGCTGCCCTCTCCTCCTCCTTCAACCTATATATACTAGGGGATTTTGCTCTATTGAATACACAAGTTTTGGAGCTTCCACTAGTGGATCTAGTTCTAGTTTTAGTTGGTCCTAGTTGACTAATTAGAGCTAGCCCTAGCCACCTATAATCCTCTTAATTAGAAGACCCTTCCTATAATTCTCTGGCAACAATTAGCTATGGACGGCAAAGCGCCGCCGAATTGCGAAGACCATACGCTTGCAACCAAGTAGAGAGGCCATGCTTTTGGTGTTTAGTTCGAGGGATCATTCGAGGGCGGTTCGTGGGATTGTCATCGATGTTCGAGGGCCTCCAAGTATGATCTACACCGACTCGTCTACTTCTGCTACACTCCGGAGTTGGTAATGATCGTTGATCCAAACCCGATATGCATCTTCATATTGTTCCTGGGTGTTTGTAGGGAGATTTTTTTGTTTTCTACTATGTTTCCCAATAGTGGGACCACTAGCGGTTCTATGAGTAGATGCAAGTTTTGATCTAGATCACATGTGATTGTGAGGGTGATGTTCTTGCTATGCTTCCCTCGAGTGTTGCTTTGGTTCAGTTAATTGACGGCATGGTGTCCCTGTTTACAAGGTTCTAACAATCGTTCGGCTCTGGCTATCGACGATCTGCTAATAGTTCCTTGGGCTTCACCAATCAAGAATAGTGAACCATCGCGTACACAAGAGGGCGATGAGGAGGGATGACCTTCTAGGGGGTGACGCGTATTAGATGAATTTTAGTGTGGGGGAACGAGTTTTTTAATTAATTCTCATGTTTCACACACCCTGAAAGTTAAACTAACAACAAGGATTATCACTTTATGATGTGCACGTAAGTAGTTAGGTTTATTCGGAAACCCTAGAAGCACATAATTAAAAAAATTCAAACCGATTAGAGGTTGTCTAACTTTGTTTTGCAGGGTTTGCATATGATGTGGTATATCCTTCGTCATGATAATGAGTTTATGTATAAGATGGCTATATGTTGTAATGTTAAGTGGCATGCGTGTCACGGCTCGAGTCACGAGATTGCCAACTTAATTTAAATATCATAGAGATAGGTTACAAGTGATGGTGGCAAGACGTACACGGAGGACCCCGACAAAGAGAAAGTGTACCAGGCGCGGGACGAGGAGCTATAATTTCGTGCCACAACAATTTTTCAGATTTTGGTGCCACGACAATGTTTTCTTAAACGGCCTCCACGACAACATTTTTCAAGATTGACGCTGCGACAATGTTTTTTGAAATGGTTTCCACGCAGCAAAGAAATATTGGCCTTCACATTGTTTCTACTATAGATTGAAGACGATGATGGAGAACTCCCGGCGCCCAGGGCTATACCATATCATGCTATTATGAATTCCCTGAGATGTTTATCCCTTTGTTGGTTACACCCTTTGATTGCGCAATAGTCAATTATTAGGGTGATCTCTCACAGTAAATATCAAGTTAAAAGGTGCTCTTCCCACTGTTGCAACCTTCTATAACACGTGGCGTTTTGGAGTGCGTCATGTCCACATGAGTACAAATGGGATGTGAGGTGTAAGACGAGGATTGTTAGTCCATTGTGTGCAGATAACACTCGGTTGTCTTGAAGTTCTAGCAGAATCTTTCTAAGCTCGGAGCACGAAGCATCGAAAGATGAACAAGAGTCATATGGATATATGATCGGCAAAAGTTTGCTTACTAGTCAAAATTCTCATCATCAGTTATCTCCACATCAATGGCTGAGAACTAGACTTGGATCTTGAATCACTTACTATTAACTATGAGAGATATTAATTTGAGTGGGAGTGCATTTTAAATTAAAATTTGTTTTAATAAACTAGTGCAATATTAATTATGAATTGTGTCTAAAATTATTTATGTGTTTATCATTGTAGATTAAATGGCTCACAATATGTTCAACTTAGCCCCTATGCTTGAGAAAGAAAAGTTGGCTGCAAATGGTGGAAACTATGCGGATTGGATCTGGAACCTGAGATTTGTTCTTAGGAGTTCTAAGAAGTTGTACGTGCTGGATCGGCCCCTGGGTGATGCTCCCTCAAAGGATGCACCACCAGAAGAAGTTGCTGCTTATGCTGCTCGTAGTGATGACTATCAGGCAGTCCAGTGTCTCATGTTAACTTGCATGGATCCTGAACTAACAGAAGTGTTTTGAATGATCTACCACTCAATTTATAATTGGGTCACTGGAATTTCTGTACAAGAAACAGACAAGGACCAAATGGTTTGAATTAACCAAGGCCCTAATTGAGTGCAAGATGAAAGAGGGTTCCTGAATGAGTGAGCATATAGTGAAACTTGCTGGCTATGTTGATAGACTTGCTTCATCGGAATTTGGAATTCCTCCAACACTTCATACATATATTGTGCTTGCTTCACTCCCCCCATCTTACGATGGTTTTATCATGAATTACAACATGAACAAGATGGAGAAAAGTGCAAACGAGTTGTTTGCTATGCTCAAAACTACGGAAGCTAGGATGTAGAAGAACAAAGAAGTGTTGATGGTCCACAAGACTACCCGTTTCAAGAAGAAGGGCAAGTCCAAGAAGAAATCTACTGGTGCCGATAAGACCGTCTCTAAGAAGAAGAACAAGGGAGGAGCCACTAAAGAGACTGAATGTTTCTACTGCAAACAGAAGGGTCACTGGAAGCGTAACTGCAAGAAGGACTTAGCGGATAAGAAGAACGATTCTTCCTGTAAAGGTATAAAAGTTATACAAAGTTAATGTTGTTTTACTTGTTTCTGTATGTCACAAGTATTTGATACTAGTCGATTGCTCTCATTTGCAATCCGATGCAGGGACTACAAAAAGCTCACAAGTTGAGAAGAAATAATGATGTGATGATAGTCAAGGATGGTGATGGGATCGCTACTCGAGACTGATGGAGTCTATCTTCAAGATTTATCTTAGGATCTAATAATAGTTATTACGTTCCGGGGTTGTGTATGACATTATGTTTTGGATTATGTGATGGATATTCTTATAAAGATTTGAACAATAGTTGTTGAAGTGCTTATAAGAATATATTTGGATTAGCCTCAGATTTTGATGGTTTATTCATGAATCTTGATTTGAAAATTTTATAACATTAATGCTAAACGTCCTGAGAAGAGTGATGAGCCCCACTTAAATATGGCACTGCTTGGTTATATCGGGAAATAATCTTCATATAGACGAAGTATTGGACTATCTTGATTGAGAAATCAAATAAAAGAATACATAGTGATGTATAAGGTCTAATGAATAGGTGGATAATTATGCTTAATTAAAGGCTAGGAAAATATGATTTACTTAATATAAAATCCGAACTATTTGAATAGTTCAAAGGAATTTCAGAATATATTATTTGAAGAGTTCAAATATTTTATAATGAAGATAAGGATTATTATGACAAAATATAAAGAGATTCTTCAACATTGAAGAAAATTATCTGAGTCATAAGTTTGGTAAAACACTCGAATAATTGTGGAATTATTACCAATCTGCTTTTATAAAATTTGGGGTATAATTGAAACAACAAGATATACACTTAAGAGAGCACTACATATTAGTCTGGCTAATAGAAATATGAGTTCATAAACCAGATAAACATTGAACTGTAGGATATCTAAAAAAAACATGATTTGGGTTCCTTTCATCGAAATGTTCAAAAGGCAAAGTGTTTGTTACCGATGAACACTTTTTCAAGAAAAAGGTTGTCTTGTCAAAGAAATATGTGGGAGGACATTACAACTTGAAAAGGATTATTGAATCTCTAACGATTATAAGCAGGATTAACAAACCAGAAGTTGTTGTAAAAGGATTATGCAAATCAGAAATACCGTTGAAATTTTCTGAAATTTCGCAATGAGATATTCATCTTGGAAGAAGATGAACTAGCACACTACATGGAAGCGATGGCGACGCCCAGCTCAAAGGAATGGAGCATAGCCATGCACACCAGTATTAAAATTCATATACAATTAAGTTTAGAACTTAGTTGTTAATTTTCATACATAACAAGTTTAGAACTGGTTGATACTTCAAAGAGTATGAAGTAAATAAAATGGATATCACAACAAGTTTCCTAAATAGGAAAGGATGTATGAATGATCCGACTGATTTTTTTAAATACTCAAGACAACAATAAATGTGCAAACTTCAAAAAAGGTTTTTTGAAGATTATAAGAAGTGATCATGTATTGAGATTTTGATCTTGTCAAAATGATAAAAGTACTTTGTGTATATATAAAACTCAGTGGGAGCTATATAGTATTTCCGATCTCATACGTATATGACATATTATGGATTGGAAATAATATAAAACTTCAGAGCACAAACAAAATGGTTTTGGAACATGTTTTCTTCAAATTGTAAGGCAAAATATTGGGCATAAAAGAATCTATAAAGATAGATCAAAATGTCTGATTGAGGTAAAATAAAGCTTATATATTTTTACAAAGGTTTAAATAGAGAAAAAAATGTTTTATCTCAATGTCATATAACTCGATGTTTATGTGAATCAATTGATAAGCAAGGGTAGATGAATAAATTCATTTTGATAGTTATGATATATATAAATGGACCAAAGAGTTTTACTAAGTGTTAGTAACAGATATCAAGGATCTCAAAAGACTAAATGTGTTATTTTGAGAATATGAAGTTAAAGTTTATTATTAAGAATATATGAATATCAACTTCATAATTGATATGATTGGGCTATGATAATTACTTAGAATTATTTTTGAACAATATTGTTGATTCTGTAATGATGGTCATATGTGTTTTGAAAACATTAGATGTTTCAATATTGTCTGAATCATGAAATGTCTTGATACAATTGGATGTTACAAAATTTGTAAACCCATAAACATTATATTATGAATATGGATAATCAAGAAGTGTCTTGATATAAATGGGTGGATCCAAAGTATGACATGAATATAACCAAGAAGAGTCTTGATATGGTTGATGAGATTTTAAGTGCAATGAGTTCAATAATATTTTATTTTGAATAAAATGTTATAGCTCACAGCAAGATGGATTAAGATCCTTAAAATCAGACAAGACTAACGTAAACATCACAATGTTTTGAATATGTCAAAACTAATGACAAAGTCTCTACCACAAGCAAAGCATGAGCAACACCAGATAAAATAGGTGTTTTAAAGACTATGTAGCTAAATAATTGACTCTAGTTCAAGTGGGAGACTGTTGGAAATATGTCGTAGATGCAATAATATTGTATTATTATATTTCCATTATTCATAACTAAGAGTTTATATTTCATGCTATAAATGCTACGATCCTGGAATATGCGATTCAGTGGAAAACTCATATGCATGTGTGAAATGATAAATGGTTAAACAATAGGTTCCCGGTCTTGCCTCTAAGACTGGCTCAAGTGTTGTTGGTGATCACGTTTTCCTAATCTTGGGATATTATTAACTGTAACGATAGTTCTAAAACAACATTAAGGGCGTGACGTTAGAAGAACAATCAAATTGAATCAACCCAAACTTGTATGTTATACTTTGTGATTGTATCGTCTGAAATCATTTGTTATAAAACAAAGTGTTAGCATATGTTTTAGTTCCTCATACCATGAGAGTGTCTCGGTCACTTCCTACCAGACGGTGGGCATTGGGGTTGCTCAAACATCATCTATACCAAGGTGATCATAACGACAACTTTCAGGCTCATCGGAAAGTTTGACAAGTGACATGATAGCTTGAGAGTGGGATTTCTCCTCCGATGATGGAGAGATATTCTTAGGGCCCTCTCGGTGTGATGACATCCATCATCGTCTGTCCAGACATAGGTGACTACGTCACAGGGATGCCGGAACACATTTACAAGAAAGAAGAACAAAACCGATAAAGGAAGCAACGGTATATTGAGCATGGTGATGACTTAGGAGGATACCAATGCACACCGGGTTTTGTAAAGTATCGCGAAGCAAAGAGAACACCACATGATAACCAAAGGTTCATTCGAATATCATTCATGTAATCATAGGGACTGATATGGATGTCCATGGTTTCGCTATCGGTCATTGAACGAAGGGGTTTCGTTCATGTCTATGATTTACCGAACCTACTGGGTCACAAGCTTAAGGTAATCATGATCTGCTGAGTGTTAGTAGTCTGGGAGTAATGAGTATATATTTGTGAACTTGTTTCATTAATATCCGAAATAGTACTCAGAGAGGTTCCGGAAGCGTTTCGGGGTCACCGGAAGGGTTTCCGTGAATATCGGGTATTACCGATTAATATATATGGGTGGAAAATGTTTCTGGGGATGTTAAATTATATATATAATTCCCTGAAAATGTTTAAAGAGATGGAAGGCAACTTGGGCCACAAGGGCCCAAGTAGGAAGGCACCCCTTTCTTTGTGTGTGTGTGTGGGGGGGGGGGGTGAATTGGACAAGGGGAGGGAGTCCAACTCCCTCTCCCTAGGCCGGCGCCCCAAGGGGGAGTTTTCCCCCTTGGTGGCTGACCTCTCCTCCTCTTCCAACCTATATATACTTGGGGATTTTGCTCTATTGGATACACAAGTTTTGGAGCTTCCTCTAGTGGATCTAGTGCTCGTTTTAGTTGGTCCTAGTTGAATAATTAGAGCTAGCCCTAACCACCACTAATCCTTATAATTAGAGGCCCCGTGTGGTTCTAATCCCCTCCTTCTAATTCTCCTGCGACGGTTAGCTCTGGACGATGAAGCACTGCCAGATCGCGAAGACCGTACGCTTGCAACCAAGTAGAGAGGTCGTGCTTTTGTTCTTCAGTTCGAGGGATCGTTTGAGGGCGGTTGGCGGGATCGTCATCGACATTCGAGGGACTCCAAGTATGATCTACACCGACCAATCTACTTCTGTTGCACTCCAGAGTTGGTAATGATCGTTGATCCAAAGCCGATATGCATCTTCATATTGTTTCTGGGTGTTTGTATGGCGATTTTTTTTGTTTTCTACTACTTTTCCCAACATTTTAATCTAGTGCAAGGGGTGAATAAAAGATTGAAACATCATTAAAAAATTATAGCCAACACAAATACTCATCTTACCATCTTGTCCCCAATAGATATTCAACAATATCAATAACGTAGAAATTTTCTTAGGGGCAATAACATAGAGAAAATGGTTGATGATTATTAGACACCAACATGAGTATCCACGCATGAGCACATAAATGAGCATTGACTAATGGAACCTAAGGCTTGAGGGTGTCCAAAATGCACATGCAATCAAGAACCTTGCGAATGGCGTATAGTTATGAACGCAAATGGGCGTATAGTTATAGGCCAACACTAGAGACCATTGCAAAATTTGATTTAGGGGTGTAAATTGCAGCTTAGTTTGCGTTGTGCCCTCGCACCTCGTTATCTGACTGTATAAATAAAATATCGAGGAAAAAATGAATCAATATCACTTCTGGAAAGAATGGTCGAATTACATCGAAAGTGCCACACATTCATCAGCCATGTGAAGTTTTAAAAGATTGCTTGCAGAAGGGGTAAATTATTATGTGCTCATAAGGAGGAAAAATAAAGTTGCTGTATACACATAGAGAAAATTTAGAAGTGATGACAACAACATGCTAAATATACTTTTCAGGGATAAAAATTGTTATATAGCTCAAATTGTGGACCCCATTGACAACATGCGTTCATGGTTATCTCCATATCGACGGAAGCTTTCAAAACTAGATCTCACTTGGTAATATTTCGACAAAAAAAAAAGTTTCAACTCTTTTGTTACCATGTAATAACACCCTAGTCGCCATCCTATTCTCTGACAAGTTACCACGTGGTACCTTTGGTACCAATACATCCGCTACTTTATAAATCTTTAGGTTCTAACTTATGCTTTAACACATTTTTAGAATCTTTCATTAGCAAGTAATGACACACTAGTCACCAGCCTTTTTTAACAAGTTGTCACATGGTAATGTGGTACCAACACAATGCCAACTCCATAAACCACTGGATGACGAAATGGTGGATTTTTGTTGTTGAAACATACACATATATGGGATATTGTATCTAAGCTCTCGTCGAGACAAGAGCCAACAGTCAAGACTTGTCGTAAATTGGGTTTGCAGTTGATAATTAAAACATTTTAGAGTTTCAAGATTCAATAGAATCTCGATGACACCAGGTTGTCTCCTCCTGATCTGCATGCATGCAAATTGCAAGGGGGTTCGCGGTGCTATGGAGCTGATGTTCATGTCCTATTAAAATCCTAGATTTTTGTAAAAATGTTTCACATTTTCTTGTTGTCTTTTAGCAAACATCATCTATATTCGTATACAAAAATAAAGGTTAAGTTTACAACTTTATGAACGTGCCAATGTCTAAAATACCGTGTTAGTACAGCACGAACAGGAAATTAAGGGCGCATGTAAAAACGTACCTCAAAGTGGAAGCTGTAAAATGTTCTATTGACCTCGGTGGAGAAAGTCGATGAACTGATGAGGTGAAGCCCTTTGTTCTCAAATACGTTTATGCACTTGGATAGAGGAAGACTTGCAGCCATGTTGCTCAGCAGGCTAACCTGGACCATGATTTCGTTGCCATCGAGAGGAGTGGCAGAAACAATACGGCATGTGTTGTCCTTGACGCGCTGCAGTCTTTCTCTGCATTTGGCTGTACTGAGCTCCTGTTTCTTCTTCTTGAGATCCTCGACCTGCTTCTGCAGCTTGGGTATGTAGTCGAGGACCTGACACACCGTCGTCGGAATGCTCAGCTTCTTCTGCATGCCTCACGAGATGGGGAGATACACATCGGTCATAATATGTAAATATTTCATCTTAATCGTTGAGGGCTACTAGCACACCTCCAAATTAGCTCGCATCAATGAGTGAGGGAATGATTTACTGTGTGATCTGCGTTGGGGATGAGAGAACGGAGAGTCGAGTAGAGCTGATTGAGCTGCGTCCGCCGGTCGCGCTCGTACGCGTTGTGGTTGAGCTTCTTATGCGATCCTGAACCGGAACCAACCAATCCGGAGCCACCCGAGGAGGCCGCTTTCGCCGGTGCCGTTGCCGGTGCGGAGAACTCGTGGATGTCGAAGTCAAGGTCCACGTCCGGTAACTGCAAAGACGGCAGCTCGTCGGTGAAACCGTTTTCTGCCTCTAACGGCCAGATCATGCTGCTCGGGACGGCGTCGTCGAATAGTTGATGCTCCATTACTTGCTGCAGATCAATTGAACTTTTTGTGGAGAGGATAGAGAGGGAACCTAATCACGCCTAGTATTAGCTAGCAAGCTCCCTACGGGCTATATATGGCATTGAGGCATTATTCTGTGTGAATCTTCCCGAACGGGTTAGAGAGGTCCCTAATTGTTCTCTATTGATATGTTTGATGGAGTTAGCTTGGGACAATTAGGTGGTAACATCCTAGTTATATCTATATGCAAATGATCGATGTCATCACATGCGTCAGTGTCACATACGACCGCACATAATTCATTTAGCTAAATATGTCTAAGTCCACATGTAATAAAGAAACGTAAATCTTACTCTCTCCTTCTAAGTTTGTAATAAGGCAGCCTAACTTAATTATAGACGATAAAAAAGGATTAAGCCTAACTTAATTTTGACCACAATTTAACTAACAAAATATGTGTATATAACTATATATGCATGCAAAATTACGCTATTCAATTTCGGTTGTTGGTCACTAATTATATCAAACTTTTGAGATTTGCGTTGAACATTGCAAAACTAAAGGCATGTCATAACTGAAGTGTGATAGGGCCATACATGAACAGAATTGATGTACGCGAGAGATTTGGGTCTAGGGACACCTTCGCGAACTTAGAGCGTCTACAGCCGGACTTAGCAAATATGAGTCCCTAAACGTCCGCGGACGCACCCGGTCAGTGATCGGGAGTGTCCGTTTTGAGCCCTTATTTGTCCATTTACGCAGCCACACTTCTCATTTTCTTCCTCATATGATCGGCACTTGCACGTAATTGATGGAGATGAAGATAGAGAAAAAAAGAATGAATAAATAAAGAGAAAGATGGTCCGGGGTGGGCCCGCATCCTACATGGGGGACTGACCTGGCTCGTCTGGGCGCGTCCGCGAGCCCTCATGTCCTCTCAATATTTGTCCTTAATACGATGATTCGTGGACAGCCCAGACATATAGAAATAATGTGGGATTCGGTTGGGTCACTTTTTCCCTTCTAATCGGGTCGCAAGCGTATGAGAAAGGGTTTAAGACATCCGACTATAGATGCTCTTATACACCTTTCAGCTCAGTGATGTAGAGACTTTATGGCCAAGTGAAAGAGCGACGTGGGTTTGGAAGTCGAGGGATGCAACTGGACAGCGTCGGCATGTCCGCGTCTGTCCACGGAATCATAATCAGAAAAAGCATGATTATTAAAACAACAAAGATTAGTGCATTTTTGGCTGTGTGAACGGATACGGACGGCACGGACGCGTATGCCTGCATCTTTAGGTCGAGATGGAGGCCTCACAAGATTCCCAGACGAGTTACCAGTGGCAAATTGGGGTAATGGTCGCCACTAAAGATAAAACACCAAGAAAATGATTTCAGGCCGTACATATATACTCATGCTTGTTCTAATTACAGGTTGCTCGTGAAATTCGACACTGCTAGCCTAATTGTCCATATATACTATAAGAGAGTAAGAGGTGTACTTAATCTGCACTATCGGATCTCTCCTGTGATTAGCTGCTGCTGCAACTTGTTTGGTCCATTAAGATTTGTCTATGCTACTAGTATAGTTGTTGCGGCATTACTATATTACCGCATATCAAAGTCATTACCACACGATCTCGAGGAAGGATTCCGGCTGCGCATATCTTAATCACACTGCGTACTGGCGCTGCGTCCCGTACTGCCGCGGTGTCGAGTGTCGACATGGTGACGCCACGCGCGCGCCTTGAACGTGGCGGGACGTGTCTGGCGCGTGCCCCGGATGGTTGTAATGACCGCGATTGGTCCCTCCCGGACGGGAGCGCCGCTGCTCGGACGGGTGCATCACTGACAGCTCCCGTACTATCATTTATAGAAAATTAAGGTAAAATATCTCTTCAACAGTTTTCTTAGGCCTTGTGCAATGGGAGGTGCTTAGAGAGATGCTTAAAAAAATAAACCGAGTTTTTCTAAAGCATCGGTGCCTATTTCTACAGAAGAGGTGCTTAGTTAAGCGTCTATCCTGTACAAATAAGCACCGATGTTTAAGAAAAACCTGATTTATTTCTCTAAGCACCTCCCCTAAGCACCTCCCATTGTACAAGGCCTAAATCGTCTATAATTTTAGAAGATTCGATAAACTAGGCCCTTTCTTTCCGCACATTTACGAGAAAGATCATTTTCCCATCAAATTATGGTCACTTTACGGAACCGTGTAGAAACATTTTTTGCCCAACTTCCCATAAGCGCCGGCGCTGCCTGCCGCCTCGCTGCCGCGCCGCCCACCATCACACCATCTCGCCCCCGTGCCCCCGCCTGCCACCACACTGCCTCGCACCGGCGGCCACCGCACCGCCTCGCGCTGCACCTTGCCGACAATTATCTATTTTTTGTTTGGTTAAAAGTAAAAATTTATGGTAGCATAATGAACCTGACTAATCAAGACACAGAGTCAAAAGCAAAAATTGTTGATGCGGGCTTTGCAGCCTCTAAGCCAAAAGCAAAAATTCAGAGAAACCCTTGGGTGTGTCCGCCTGCCGGGACAGTAAAGCTTAATGTTGATGCGGGCTTTGACCCGGACTCTCTGCAAGGCATAGTGGGTGCTGTACTTCGGGATAGTTTTGGAAACTTTTTGGGGACAAGAAATAATGTAGCAGGTGAATGCATGGATGCCTTAATGGCCGAAGCCCTTGCACTCCAGTTTGGACTCAATCTGGCGCAAAGCTTTTTTTTTCGCGAATACGCAAAGCTTGCGTATCATTTCATTGATAGAAGGAGTTAGAATGAGTACATAAGATGGTACAACACATGACATGGACGCAAGAGGCGTGAACATGGTGCACGGAACAGAGAAACATGAGAAATTCGACCCCAACATAAAAAACACAGCTAAACTCTCCGACCGAAGAAGCAATCCAACCAACAACTAGACGACCGACATCTCCAAAGACAGCACCGAGGACGCCGCGAGCAAACAAGACAACGCCTTCACGAAGGAGAACGACACCAAGACGCCGTCGTCGTCCGGTCCGGAATACCGGACCTAGGGTTTCCCCTGATGCTCGAAGAGGGGCACAGATAATGGCCATAACAACGCCTCCAAGAAGGGAACGGCACCCGCGAGTGTCGCCGTTGCCAGCACAAGATGCAGGGATTTCTCCCTGGCCAAATTCTGAGCAATCCCAAGCCGTCGGAGCACAAGTTGGAGAAGAGGAAGTCAAGCATAGGCCGGAACTGCGACTGCAGGAAGGAGAGACACGCCCAATGCCAAAGAAGACACCAGTCATCGCCGGACGTGCGAGCTTTGGAGGAGGACAAGGTTGCGTGGCTGAGCGGAATGGGATGCAATGTGGATGCGACGGTGGCCGGAGCCCCAGACAAGCTGGGATCTGGAAGGGAGCACAGATCCGGCCACTAGGACCGGAGTAGCAGGGGCACCAACGGGCCAAAAGAGCTGGAAGGGGACGCAGCTCCCAGAGCGCGTCGGACCCAAGGATGCACCGGGATGGACGGCCAACCAAGGGCACCGCAGGGAGTTGGGTGCGGAGATGCCAAGGAGTCAGCGAGCCATAGGAGCCGGAGATAGCGCAGCTCCTGGACTGCACCGGATCCGAAGCCACGCCGCCGACCATGGACGCAGGAAGGGGACGCAGGTCCTTGGCCGCTGGGTCGAAGCCGCCCCTGCGGGGTGAGTGGATGATGAAGAAGGTTCGCATGCAGCCCCATTCCCGGCCGGCGCGCTACAGGAAGTAGCGGCCGCCGGGTACAACCGTGAGCCTCCAGGCCACCTTTGAAGAGGGGCTGACTCGAAGCCGGCAAGAGTGGAGGGGGGACGGGGTGGGGAGGGCGCACAGCAAGGAGGGCGTGCCTGGCTGCCACGGCGGGACGGCCGGGGAACACCACAACCAGCTGGGGGAGGCCCTAGATCCAATCGGGGCGGAATTGCACGACGCGCCAAGAGCCGGGGCAAGGCCACCCGCAACAGTAGCAGGTCGGGGACGAGGTCGCCGAGGGACCGCTGGGGGAGGCCGCCTCCGCCGCCGGTGTGGGCCGCCGGCGCCGCCAGGAACAGATCTGGGGGCGTGGCGGGTCAGAGGGCAAGTGCGCAAGGGAGGGGGGAACAACCCCGCCGCCGCCATCCCAGGACCCGGCGCGGCTTCGCCGGCCAGCCCTCCGGCGACGGCGACGCGGGGTAGGGGCGAGGAGGGGTGGCGAGCCGGCGGCGACTGGTTTCCCCCGAGTCGCCCGGGTCGGGCGACGCGAGGGTCGGGCAAGATAACTGATCTGACTGCTTTCCGGCGCAAAGCTTTGCATGCTCAAGATTGGTGATTAACTCAAATAATAGTGATGTGATACAAGCAATGCAAGATGGTGCTTTATTTGCTTGCCCGACTGCAGCAGTGATTGATGATTGTTAGCACATGCCACGCGTTCTAGGTCAAGTCCGATTCGAGCATTGCCTCCATGAAGCAAATTCGGTTGCTCATGAGTTAGCAAGATTCGCTAGATTCTCTCCCCCTAGCACATGGTTTGATGAGGCCCCAAGCGCATTGGTACCTCTTATACCGCAGAGTAAATAAAGAGGTTGGAGAGTTTTAAAAAAAAAGAACAGAGAGTCAAATAGAAGTGAATCCAACCCCTTTAACCCCACTCTATCTCCTTGTAGAACTCGCTATACCAAGCAAGGGAGAGGGTATGGTAAAGTGTTGTTCTATATACTTTTAGCCCGAGTTGCCACTTGTACCAAAAGCACATATGGCCTTGATGGATTTTCGTTTGCCTTTATTTTTGCTCGACACAGCTCCCATGTTTTGCTTAGTGCCCCTAAACACCGACTTTGGAAGCACTGACTTTATTTTTGCTTGACACGGCTCCCATGTTTTGCACCCCTAACACTTGTCTTGTGGCCAACCTACTTGGGAAGCACTGACTTTATTTTGAGTCATTTTACAGTGCATCCGGTCGATATGGACCGTCCGTTGGAGCGAATTCGACGGTCCAGATCCGTTGCAATACGCTGATGTCACATGTATTATATCACCCGAGGGGCATTTTCGGGAGAAAAAATATATTTCGAATTGATTAAAATTTTGTTCCTAAATATTTTGAGAATATTCTCGGTACGAATTGCAGGGCTATTTTCGGTTTTATTTTTATCCCATTCGCTAGGGTTTTACTCCCTCGCCGCGACAAGATGTTCCGGCAAGATCCTCGCCGGCGGGGAGGGGCCGTGGCAAGATCCCTCGCCAACGGTAGGGTTTTATCCCCGTGATAGGATCTTGCCGCGCGTCTCAGCCCCTCCCTCCATCCACCCTAATTCTCTCATGCTCTCGCACCTCCTCTTCACTGATGAACACGAGAGGACGATGACTGCCCTCCCTGCGTAGCCGCCGGCGAAGACTCGGCATCATCCCACCTCCCATTCCTCTATGCGGGTGCCTATAGCCACGAGGTGAGTCTCTACCTCTTTCCCACTCCCCACGTGGTTGTTCGCGTCCTCAGACTCACCTCTTCGCCATGGCCGCAGCTTGATCTGGCCATGCATCTCGTCCGAAGGCAAGGTGGTTGGGCCTCTAGATGAATCATGTTCTCACTGCTGGCGGGGTATTACGTGACCAGATGAAACAGGCCAGCCTCGATGGCCAGTCCCATTCGTCCGACCTCATCCACATCAAGGAAAGATCTACGAATGTTCGATTGTTGCATATGTATTCTTATATATTTCATTCAAACTCTATTCTTTCAGTTTGGCTGATAGGTCATGATACGTCTCCAACCTATCTATAATTTTTTATTGTTCCATGCTGTTATATTATCATTCTTGAATGTTTTACAATCATTTTATAGCAAATTTATATCATTTTTTGGGACTAACCTATTGACATAGTGCCCAGTGCCAGTTGCTGTTTTTAGCTTGTTTTTACATCGCAGAAAATCAATATCAAATGGAGTCCAAATGCAGTGAAACTTTTTGGAGATTTT